>NW_021132835.1:0-223465 GCF_004193835.3 Ostrinia furnacalis
TATTAATTACTAATTTTTAGGGTTCTGTTACCTTAAAGGATAAAGAGTTATGGTTTAAGATCTTTATTATTTCTCACAAGAATTATAATTCACTTACGTGAGATAATTAAAGTTTAGACCCTATTATTATGACTTCGCTAAATGTTGTCTGTCACCAGGCTCGTATCTCATGAATCATTCACTTAAAAAATAAATAATTCAATAAAATACTTAAATATTTAAGGGGGGCTCTCATACAGCAAACGTGACTTGTTGCAGTTTTTTACTTGATATTAATTAAAACGTAAACAGGTGAACCCTTGAAATATTCACATAATTTTAGTTGCATTTTAAAAATAAATCATAAAATTAAAATAAAATAAATATTTAAGGGAGCCCATACAACAAAAGAGTCGCACGGAACCCTTCGTGAGCGAGTCCGACTCACACATGGCTGGTTTTCTATTTGCCGTCTACTTTTGACCGAGTCTGTCAGTCGTTTCTAGGATTGACTAGGCAAAGCCCGAAACAGATTATTTTAGTTTCGACGTTTGACTGAACCGTTTAGGCACTTCTAGGTTTGACTTAGTCAAAGGCCGAAATAAGAATTTACTTCGGGGTTTGCCTGAAGGCCTTGGTCAAACCTAGGATAGACCAGTCATTCCGCGAAGAGACTGCATATCGACCTTTGACTATGACATAAATACTATAATACTTACAATGCAAACAAAGCATACTTTATCGACCTGGCTTGACTTGTGTTGAAAAATAACTGCACAAGAAGTAAAAAAAACATGTTTTTTTCTACTTAAATCCATTCTTACTTGTGTCTGTTTTTAACTTCTAAAGCCTGGTCCGTGAGCACGTAGAATTTTGTCCAATGACCCCTAGCTACCCATCCTTATCGCTCGCGCGTAATTATATTGCTGTCGCGACTGTGCGACTGGCACCCGCAGTGAGTGTGCGAGCGCGATAGCAACATAATTACGCGCGAGCAATAAGGATGGGTAGCTTGGGGTCATTGGACAAAATTCTACGTACTCACGGACCAGACTATACCAATAGATATTTTTATTAGATATATCGCATGATATAAAATATTTGCTTATTAGTGTTAAGGAGCCCACGCTATCACTTGTTTTTGAAGAAAGAGGTGAATACAAAAAATTAAAAACTTAAAATCTTGTAATTTTGTGAGAAATGAGTCAAGTGCCTTTAAAGTATTTTTATTGATAAAAATTCCCAGACACACAGTAGATAAAGTAATTGATATAGACATAGTTTTTTTAATGATTTATTGCTCACAAGAAATAAAACTGTAATATCACAAAAAGATAGTGAAGGTACAACGAAATCAACTGTAAGGGCGTTGTTGCATCTATATCGAACCAGCCGCACGCGCTGAACTTCTTGAACTCTCGTTTGTTGATATGTTGCACTTGTTTGTTTACAATCTTCTCATTTGCTGTCAAAGAAATAGAAATAAGTATTAAAAGCAATGTTTCAACTTAGCTAGATTTGTGTTTTTACCTAAAGACCTAGCTGTCAACGCAAAAATGCCGATTTTAGTTCGTGACTTCGCTAGAGGCGCTGTACACTTTCAATTCGAAAACTAAAACTGGGTTTTCCGTAGGAAAGGGCCCATAAACTTATTAATTTATGTTATGGCATATCTTATTATCGTTCGGTCATTCGTTTCAGCCAAATGACGTCCACTGCTGGACAAAGGCCTCCCCCAAGGTTTTCCGCAATGAACGGTCCTGCGCTGCCCGCATTCAGGCTCTTCCCACGACCTTTACCAGATCGTCGGTCCACCTAGTGCATTGGTTTCCAAAGTGGGGGCGCGCCCCCCAGGGGAGGCGCAAAGACCTTTAAAGGGGGGCGCGGGCCATCTGTGTGCTTAAAAGTATAAAAAACCTGCGACCGCTGAGAGAATGCATTCTAGACTGCTCGATACGACCAAAAAATAATAATATTGACTGGAGGAGGGGGGGCGCGGAATATTTGTATGGTCGAAAGGGGGCGCGTCTCAAATAAGTTTGGGAACCAATGACCTAGTGGGAGTTGGGAGTGGGAGGCATATTCCTGCAGAAAAGACTAAAATGATGATGATTATGATTATGAAGTTAAGACTTGAAATACGTACTTGAAAGTCCCTTAACTGTTTTCATTGCAGAAACCACTTGGATATTTTCTATTGCAATGTACAAATTCTCACATTCCACACTAAATACTATTATTAATAATGTGTTTTTTAGTGTCCATAATGATGATAAAACAATAAACGAAACTGAGGCGACAGCTGGTGGTAGCTGTAAAGATTGTATTTAGTTTAAATTAAATTAAGTAATCTTATCCTACTGTTATTATTTGACTAATGTGAAATTTTATGGATGGTTGTATGGATGGAAGTTTGTAACACATTCATTTGTAATATTGAGGCTGAGTTTCACCACCTAACTTGGACCGTAACGATTACCGGCGGTTTTGTATGGAGTATGACAGATTTTTGACGTTTGTTAAAGTTAAAGTGAAGGGTACAGGGGCAAAACAAGGAATGTCCCTAAAACTCAAAAGTATATTTTTGATGGCAATATTTTCGATTTCCCGCGTATTTTTATTTGAAATTATACAAAAAGCGTAAAAACAAGTAATAGACATATGTATTCCTATTAGTAGTTTATAATTTTAAGTGACACAGAAGAATATTTTAAACTTTAAAAAATTTAAATGTTCATTTTCACTTTTTGTTTTTGTGACATTTCTTGTTTTGCCCCTGTACCCTTCAAGTGAATTGGACTTTTAACAACAATAAGTTGAAACAAGTTGATCTCTGTATGAACAGCTTAAAAGCTTGAACCGAAAGTTTTCTACAAGCTTTCGGTAAATTTGATTACACAGAAAAATGAAGGCCATAGAAAAACTTAAAGATATTGGTGATTAATGAATCTTTCAAAGTAAATCAAGATTGCTCACATAGTCCGATGTAGTTATTCTCATTTTGTAAATGACAACTCCCAGGTTCATGAGGGCCAATGATTGTAGTAAAGCCGATACAACATACAACAGAATCTAAAAATAAACAAGTTAATGTGCAAAAAGTGTCAAGTAAAGCCATGTATTTATTCATTAGGCAACATTTGTTGATAAACACTGTTTATAAACAGTTCATAAACAATGTTTCATCATCTCTGTAAACAGTTTATAAACAGTCCATAAACATAGGTGATGAAACATTGTTTATGATTCATGTTGCCGTGCTCCCCGCTATGAGTGGAGAGCAAGTGTGGACGGCCAAGTTTCAGAAACGTGTGTTTATGGTAAAATTGTTTCACACTAGTCATAAACAGTTTATCAACAAATGTTGCGTAATGAATACATGGCTTAAGGCTTGTTACCACGGATACATCCCGTTTCTTTCAGGAACTGTTTTTTTGCAGGGTCTCGTTAAGACTTGTTTTAATATTAACGTAGCGTTGGTAGCATTCGCGTTCACACGAACATCCCGTTCGCAGTGTTCCGCAAAAACCGATTCGGTCGAATTTGTAATTCGAATTTCAAACACACATTATAGACTAAGAGCTAGTGAACGCCAGACCTACGTCATTTTATAAAAGCTGAAAGTTTGTCAGCGTATGCTCCCAATACTCCTAACTCCTTGCCACAAAGTTTTTTCAGGGTAGATCCCAAAGCCACCATGACCCAAACTTCATAATTCACCAACATTCTAACCTATATTGGGAGCATACGCTGACAAACTTTCAGCTTTTATAAAATGACGTAGGTCTGGCGTTCACTAGCTCTTAGTCAGTGTGTCCACACGACAGTTCAGTTTTGCTTCTGTTCTGGATTACCGAGGGAACGAGCCTTTATTGTCATCATTATCGTCATCACCGTCATCATCATCAGCAACAACAATAACAACAACAGTATTAAAATGTATCGTTCGTTCGTTTCAGTCAAATAACATTATCTGTTAGACAAAGACCTCGGTTTACATAAAGACGGTTCTGTGCTGCCCAGGTACTTCCTGCCACTTTTACCACATCGTCGGTCCACCTAGTGGGAGGCCTGCACACTACATCTTCTTGGTCGTGGTTGCCGCTCTATTAAAACTTATATCCTGGAATCACTCGTAGTTTACAAAGCTTACCTGTTTTTTGAACCTTTCTTGTACCATTTTAAAGGCTTCCATCATTTTCAAGTACCTTTTAAGCCTATTCGCCCAGTACACTCGCAGTCGATTTACCGATACTGATTTGGAACAAGACCACGAATCCAAATTGTGCCTTATGATGACTATGCTAATTGTCCCGAGTACATCACAAAAACTAATTTGGACATGGATTATAATTATTACATGAAGTAATGCCACGACAGACGTATAAATCCAACTGAAAATTTGTGCTTTTTTCGAACTACCACATTCTTGAAAATTTGCGGAAATTCTGCAAATTTTGACCATCAATTGCACATTTTTAGATGATTTCAAGATATTTTCGTTGAAACCGATGATTATAGCAGTTACGGTTAATGTGCAATCTAGTATCTGTCCCAATAATGTTATAGCAGAATTTTGGATAGAAAACTCTCTTACAACTTCATATAGGTACTCTAAAGTGATTATAACCGTACAAATAGTTATAATAATTTTCGCAAATCTGCTATTGGGAGTCACAAAATTGTCACTGATTCTGAATTTCGGTGACAAATATAAGTTTTGCAACAAATGAAGAGGTTTAAATATTTTTAAAACTTCTTCGTCGATATAATTAAGAGGTATTCTTTTTATGTATGGCCTCATCGTTAAAATACACGTCTTTATTATACAGTAAGAAGTCAATGATTGACTGTATTGATCTATTTTGAAAGCTGTTACGAAAATTATGGAACTTAGGTACTAAAATGTTATATAAATTCATATAATGAATTCATGTATGACCTCATCGTTAAAATAAGTACACATTTTTATTACAAAGCAGACAGTGAACGATTGTCTTTTAAACGATCGATTTTGAAAGCTTTTACTAAAATTATGGTACAGTTTTAGTGAATTCTTTACATTATGGTGCTTACTGATTAATTATTTGGGTATCTTAGTACTCATCTTTTTATTACATTTACGAGTATTGTCAAAAGTGAAGGTAATTCAACAACATAACCTCAATATTGCTTGCTCTAGAGCATTGGTTCCCAAAGTGGTGGGCGCGACCCCCAGGGGAGGCGCAAAGACCTTTAAAGGGGGGCGCGGGCCATCTGAGTACCTACTTAAGTATAAAAATTGTCCAAGTGCGTGTCGTGCCACGCGCAGTGTAGGGTTCCGTAGTTGTCCGTCGTTACCACAATATATTTCAGAAGCAAGCAATTACTTTATCTAAACGCGATAGCGCGTGGCGACCACGAGCTGGAAGACGTAGCGTGGGCAGGCCTCCCACTAGGTGGACCGACGATCTGGTGAAGGTCGCGGGAAGTACCTGGATGCAAGCGGCGCAGGACCGGTCTTTGTGGAAATCCTTGGGGGAGGCCTTTGTCCAGCAGTGGACGTCTTTCGGCTGAAACGACGACGACGACGACGACTTTATCTAAAGTAACTTTTTATATTTTCTTCCAAGGAATTTTTACTGATTAAGAAATTTTATAATACCTACATGAGTCATATGACTATTACTCTTAAACTAACTGATGTATCTTAACCGTTATAGTTTTCCTTGAAAGTTCATGAAAAGCAGTATTATTACGAATTTTTACAGATTTTTCAAGTCAACAGTTTAGTTTTGAAAATTGGCACTTTAAACTTTAATAATTTGCAAACCGATCCCTAAATGGAAAAATAGTCTTAAAACCCCTAAGCCATTTTAAAAGACCTATCCAATGATACCCCTCACGATGGGGTAGAAGATAAAAAAAAATCATCCCCACTTTACATGTAGGGGAGCTACCCAAAAAAATTTTTTTTCAAAATTTTATTTTACCATTTTGTCGGCGCGATTAATATACATACCTCCACAAAATTACGGCTCTCCTGTGCCAATAGATTCCAAGCAAAACCTCGGAAAGACAGACAGACAGACAGACATATCGAAACTATAAGGATTCCTTGCCAGGAATACGGAACAGACTGCTTGATACGACCAATAAAAAAATTGTTGTATGGTCGAAAGGGGACGCGTCTCAAATAAGTTTGGGAACCAATGCTCTAGACTAGAGTGTATTGATATTATGTGTGCGCTATTATTAAATCACCTTCGCAAAATAATAATGCATTAATTCAGAATTTTGAAATTAATAAGCAATGACAAAGGTTTTCAATTAATTAAAGTAAATATAGGCATAGTTTTTTTCAATTATTTATTGCTCACAAGAAATGAAACTGAAATATCACTAACAGATAATGAAAGTACAGTGAAATCAACTGCAAGGGCGTTGTTGCATCTATATCGAACCAGCCGCACGCGCTGAACTTCTTGAACCCTCGTTTGTTGAAATGCTGTACTTGTTTGTTCACGATCTTCTCATAATAGGCTGTCGAAGAAATAAAAAGAAGATACATCACTACATCTTATAAAACTAAAGGACGTAGCACATTTATCAACTTGGAAAGGGAACGTAACCGTATCAACTCGAGGCGGTCAGTACCTTTGTATGAAACTCCATACTGCAACGCAAACTTATCCGCACCGTAACATAAACGGCTCGTTTCGCGATTGACAGCTCGCGAAAGGCGATACGGTGTTGATCCCTTTCCGAGTTGATAAGCCTGCTATGATCCTAAGGCTGGGTTGCACCATCTTACTTTGACTTGGACAAACGTCAAAAATCTGTCAAACTCCATATAAAATGCACCGATTATCGTCATAGTTACCGTTAAAGTTAGGTGGTGCAACTCAGCCTAAGTCTTCCGTCGTGTCAGTCAGTTCTGTGCTGTGATAAACTCAAAAAGTTCAACGAATTTTTATGCAGTTTTTACCAATAGATAGTTGCCCGTTTTAATCATCAATCCCTAATATTTTTAAGTGACCCCTATGGAAACAAAAATCCTGTTATATGTTACCATTGGGGTCACTTAAATTTTCAAAACGTACAAGAGTAATTCATAAGGAATGTTTAAGTAGTAGGTGTTTATGAATTTTGTCAGGGAGAGAACATAATGATAGGTTTTATCCCAGTTTTAGGCTCAGATAGACATTAAACTGTTACTATATGAGGTCATATTATCATCAATCCAGCCATAGGACGTCCACTGCAGAACATAGGCCTCCTCCAATGATTTTCATAATGGCCGGTTGGTAGCGGCCTGCATCCAGCGGCTTCCTGCTACCTTTATGAGGTCGTTGGTGCACCTTGTGGGTGGACGTACTACACTGCGCTTTTCGGTCGGGCCGTCAGTTCTGCGTACATTGTGCCCTGCCCATTGCCACTTCAGCTTGCTAATCCGTCGGCATATGTCAGCGACATACCTCCTGCAGTGGAAACTAAATGACCTGATGATGATTATGAAGTTAAATACGTACCTACTTGAAACTCCTGAAATCGTTTTTATTGCTGAAACCACCTGGACTTTTTCTATTGCTATGTACAGATTCTCGCATTCTATACAAAGAACTGTTATTAATGATATATTTTTTAGCATCCATATTGATATTAAAATAATCATTAACAAAACTGAGTTGACATTTGGTGGTAACTGTAAAAGATGTTTTGTATGTAGTAATAAAAGTAATAATAAAAATAATTAATAGCTTGATAGACCGATCTGGGCAGAGGATTAAATGCACATTAATTTGCAAAGGCTTTGACAAACTTAAGGTTCGGCCAAACCAACCCGTTGAGTCTGCGATCGATCAATGCATTTAACTGTAATCACCATCGCTACCGCCATCGTGCACGCCGACTGCACCCATTGGTTTCGTCGAACCTTTACAGCTAAACGGGACTAACTATTCACCACCTCCCTTTCCCACTGAAGTTCAACTGTCATTGACTCGCACCGAAATTAATCAGAAGAATACGGGAAGAGTTTCCCATGTTCGTCTGATTAATTTGAAAGTTAAGGATCTACTTTCCCAGTGCAAAGTGGATGGCAGTTGAAAAACGAAGGTATTAACACGTAACCTTTGAGAAAAGATTTATACATTACGCAAAGTAAGCTTTTTTCCCAATATTTTCAAAATAACTTTGTGAATTTAACTTCGAGGAAGATTAAAAGGACGAAGCACACTTATCAACCCGGAAACAGATCGTAACCGTATCAACTCGAGGCGGTCATTATTGTATGAGTGCGAACTACAACGCACACTTTAACGTAAATGCACAAAATATAAGTAAATGCCTCGCCTCGCGGTTGACAGCGCGGCGAACGGCAATACGGTGTTGAAGTTAATCCCTTTCCGAGTTGATAAGTCTGCTTTGACCTTAAAGCTTTCAAGTGCAAAAATCAAGAGTACAACAGCGTTTACCTCTTTTATTGCATTAAATTACCTATTACAACTATTTAAGGTCTACATCAAAGTAGCGTTAAAATACACAAATCAATTTAAAAAATGGACTTGTAATATCACGAAGATGAAAGTCGACATGCACTCAAACAAAGCAAAGGGGAAAAACACATCAATGTCGAACCAGCCGCATGCGCTGAATTTGGTGACTATCCTATTTCGACGCTGTATGTTCTTGAAGATTTTCTTATCTGCAAGAAAACAAAAGTTTGTTTTAAAAATATTTCCACCAGATTATAGTAATGGGCATTCCGGTACGTGGCCTCCTCTCCAGAACCTTGCTGACCCATCGGCCGTCATTTCTGCGTACTATGTGTCTAGCCTATTGCCACTTCAGCTTCCTAATCCGTCGGGCTATGTCAGTGACTTTAGTTCGTTTAAGGATCTCCTCATTTCTGATACGTAGGTACTCCTTCCCTCCCTCCGCCCTTTCCACCGCACACTGTGCAACTTTGAGCTTCTTTATAAGGCTTACAGTTATGATAGATAGGACAATTTATTTAATTTTCTGTACTTACTTGCACTTGAGCATGAAGAAAAAAGCTTCATATTACATACGACTTGGATTTCATTCAACGCTCTATAAATTTTCTCACATTCAATGCAGAAGAAAGTTATTATAAGTAAATTCTTAGACGTCCATACTCCAGTTAACATAGCTCCCGAGGTAGCGTTGCGTGAAGGTGTCTGTGAATTTGACAATTAAGTATCTGATCATGCTAGAGGCGATAATAGTCTGGTATGTGAACACGTAGAATTATGTCCAATGACCCCAAGCTACCATCCTTATCGCTCGCGCGTAATTATAATATTACTGTCGCGACTGTGCGACGGGCGCCCGCAGTGAGTGTGCGAGCGGCTCTTGGTCTTGGGATCATTGGACAAAATTCTACGAGCTCACAGACAGGGCTTTATTTAGACCTAGTTAGACTAGTCTATTGTCGTATTCTCCTAGGAGAATGATAATAATATGGTTTAAGATATTTATTTTCTCAAAAGATTACAAAAATCTCTTACAGAGAAAATACAATTCAACAAAAACATTAATTATGTAAACGCGCGAACACAAAAGTGGGTACATATAAAAACATTCACACGCCAAACCAGGCCTGGCTCACTCCGCGCGGTACATCCGATAATTACCTACAGCGAAGCGCCCCGCCGGCGGGTATTATATCAGTCGAGTGTCACGCGCGCGCTCATCAGGACGCTGGCGTGCGTTGTAGTATGATTATAATTCTATGATCGAAGTATTATTTAAAAATGGAAATAAAGAGAAAGAAATATTGTGCGGCGTTCGGGTGTTTAAATTCGAAAAGTAATCTACCGGATATATCTTTTTTTTTCGCTTCCCAAAGATGCTGAAAGGTATGTTGGCCATGTAGGTAATCAATAATTCTTAGGATAGTATAGGAACCTAACCTACTATGANATGCGTTCGTTCGTTTCAGCCAAATGACGTCCACTACTGGACAAAGGCCTCTCCCAAGGTTTTCCATAATGAATGCATACTTACCTACATACGTACCTCATTACAAATAAGTAGCTAGATTAATTATTTTTTCACTAGACAGCAACCCTAACAGCGTAAGAAGAGTTCAGAGGCACGCGATAGAAAGAGACAAAACTTGTAGGTGAATAAAATTGTAGGTACGTAGTGCTGTGCGAGCTGAATTCCACTGTATCGCGTCGTAGCAAGACTCGCATTTATTTAAATCGTCTTGCGGAGTAATCCTTCTGTACCTGTACTATTACTTATTCTGTGGCCAAACATTCAACTACTGATCGAGTTCGATGCAGGCGCTAAGGCCGCGGATACATTACCTCATTTACGCAACAAAATTAATTCAACTTAAAAGTGACTGATCCTTTAATTAAGATGTGGTCTCTAAGTAACTTTTTAAATTTTAATTGGGTTTTAGCATCTTTTACATTTTTGGGCAATTTGTTAAAAAATTGTGCACCTTGAAACATATTATTTTTTCCATTGTTCGTTCGGGGCTTACTCAAGCAGATATTATTTGATTGGCGAGTTCTAAGTTTATGACATTGTGAGAGAAGAATACTTTGCCGTGTCAACCAAAATACGTCCATGGGCAACTTAACTTACCTAAGCCCCGATAGCCGATCTGTGAACGGTCGGACTGGCCGTCTCGCCATCCGAGGAACGCGGGTTTGCCCCCGCCGCCGCTCTACAATTATGGTGAGACCACTCGTGACACAAGCAAGCATGGCTTAAAACGAGGGGCTAAAGGGACTATTAAATTTAGTACTAAAACAAATTACTCTTTAAAAATTACTATACCAATGCTTTCCCAAAGATCTCCCCAATAACCGGTTCTGATCTGTCCATATCCCGTATCCAGGAGCTTCCTATGATCTTTACAAAATCGTCGGTTCACCGAATGGGAAGCCCGCTCACGCCTGCCCCAACATCGTCAGGATTATGCCACTAAGATTGGCACTACAACCGATTTTCAAAAACTAATAAACTTACCTCTTTGTCGTACATCATCTGCTTTGCCAGTCCAATGGTCAAATTCAAATAATGTATAGCATGTATGAACGAATCTAAGATGTATAGTAGCACCTGAAATTATAATATTTTTTTCAAAAATAATTAAGAAGATGACAATGATGGTTGTTATATTATGGTCTCTTAGAATGAATGAACTGACTGAATGGAAATGGGTTAATTCCATTAAATATGTATAGAGAGACATGCCTCGACAAATCAAAGGAGTAAAGGACTTAGCACACTTTTCACCCTGGAAGGAGATCGTAACCGTATTAACTCGAGGCGGTCATTATTCTTTGTATGAAACTCCAACTGCAACGCACATTTATCTGCACAGTAAACCGTAACGTAAACACTTCGCCTCACGGCTGACAGCGCGCGAAAAACGATACAGTGTTGATGCTTTTCCGAGTTGACAAGTCTGCTATAACCTCTAATCAGACACTTACCAGTCTTTCAAAACATTTCTTAATTAATTCAAAGGCATTTATTATTTGAAAGCAATTTCGTAATATATAACTATCATTAAAATTTGTTCTGGGCGACGTTGATAACTTCATAATATTGGCAATCCATGATTCTAAGTTGATTCTTAAAAATCTCATTGTGCAAGAAACATAAATAATATTTACATCAGATGATTGGAGGCAAAACGTCAAAATAGTAAAGGGGATATTTATTCTTGAAATGTAATTTACATACAAAATAATACCCAATTGATAACAAATTAAAGTGAGAGAGATAAACCAATTAAATATGGTGATGTAATGAATGTCTCTTGGCTTGAAATTGATGATAGTTCTTTTTAGAGTGATCATTAAATCAATATTAGTAGCAGAGTCTAAAATATTCGCTTTGAAGTTCGTAATAGTTAAACAAAAGTTTATCAAAAAATCGCACGTGACACTGTAAAAGGCACCGAGTATAAAACCTCCGGAATTCCTCAAACGAACAAACACACTGAAACCAGATAATACAATAAAAATCATCGTATAAATGGTGCCTATTAATTTAATAAAAACACCATTAGGAAATATGTGATTGTGTTTGATCCGAAATTTGGACGCAAAGTAAATATTTTGAATTATATTTAAGGGTCTAAAAATTTCTACTATTTCTATAGGAACATAATTGTTTGAAGTATAAATATTTTCCGAAAACATGGTAGCTGTTGATTTTCTAGTACGCGCGACGCGCGTGTCTTGATCAACCTATTTATGATGAGTGACTGTTATAATAATAAGTTAATAACATTAAATACTCATAAAATTCCGCTCAATGTTCTAGATGTTTTTGACTAATGATGACAATATTATAGAAGTAAACGACTTATTAATATTTTATTTGGTCTTGGACGCGTAATAATTCACTGACTCTTGCGCCCTTGCAAGTAACAATACCACTCTAATAATGGCAATAATACATAGTATCGGCACAGAACAGTAATAAGTACTTACTATAGGTATATAATTAAGTATAACAGTAGTAACCATTATACATATACACAGACAGACAGAGTAAAACTCGTGATATTTAAATTGTGGTGAACGTAGCAACGTGAAGGTAGCAGGGAAGCGCTGGATGCAGGCCGCTACCAATCGATCAGCGTGGAAAGCATTAGGGGAGGCCTATGTTCAGCAGTGGACGTCCTATGGCTGACATGATGATGATGATGATGATGAACGTAGCAAATGACAGTGCCAATCCATGTATGAAAGTTGGACCAAGTGCTGCCCAGAATGAAACCATAGTGCATTTTATTCCTCAGGCCAATACTAATTTGTAAACAAATTAGTATTGGATTAATTGAAGGGATAGATTTCAATCTATCCCTGGAGTTAAGAGAAAAAAAAAGTTTTGTTTTGAATTATTTACTTACACATAACATATCATCGATGTATACGTACTACGCATAAGATTTCGCGATTTTGGCTAATGCCAATAAAGTTAAACTTAACCATACTGCATGCGTACACCTTACTTTAGTACGACTTCGACATTCTTTATAAGCGATCAAGCGCTGTTGCAGTAGTTTGGTTAATTGAGGGAAGACCGTTTTTTCATGTCAACCTCTCTATGAAATCGTCATTTGACTGGAATCGATGTCCATCAAGAGCTCAGAAATGTTCGTAAGATAGCTGTTAGCGAGTGGACAGTTCGTCTAAGATATAAGCAATAGAATTTGACTCCAAAAAGGCCTGCCACAGGCTCGAAACTGACGGCAGGTCACCGATAAGCACCCTTTCAATTTGCTCGTACACATCTCGATGGGAAGGCGAGTTATGGAGGCGAGTTCTGTTCTCCAATGAATGCAAACTGTGTTTGCAGGGCAGCAGTCGAAGAGGTCGGGTTTATAGGCGGCCTGAGGAGCGATTTGTGCAGTGCTGGTTCGCTATAACAGTGGCTTATGGGGGTGGCTTGCTCGACTTCCTATCGAGAGTGGCAGGCCTTTTTGGAGTCAAATTCTATTGCTTATATCTTAGACAAACTGTCTACTCGCTAACAGCTATCCTACGAACATTTCTGAGCTCTTGCTGGACGTCGATTCTAGTCAAATGACGATTTCATAGAGAGGTTGACATGAAAAAACGGTCTTCCCTCTGCGATGTGCACCGGCGCTGTTCAGAACTTGGTCTCGGTATAAAGCCACCAGTCTCCCGAAAGCGTCTTAAAACTTTCTAAACCCAGGACTGGCTTATGTGGCGCTGACGTGCGACAGCCCGCTGGCTGAGCCCTTCTTGCAATAGTGCAACGATTTGTGCTGCTTCTGAAGGTGTAGAATCCCAGGTAAAGTGTCAAAAGAAGCGGAGATGTGTATGAATCAACGTGTGAAAGCAAAAATCCGAAAACGCGTGCTTTTATAGGGGGTAAATAGGCCGCAACTCGCGACGTTTCAAACAGTTGATACATGTCTTTTTCGTTACTTCTTCACATCAGCCGGGATATCTTTTTAAATACTGGTGTGATTTAAATGAATTTGGTATCAATTTAAATATAAAAGTTTAATCTTTAAAATGGTGCCACTATTTTTGTTCCTAACAAATTCGTTAGTACACAAGATCGCGTGGAAACAACTTCATGTGAGTGATTCCATACTTTTGCTCGCGAGTGTAGTTTTAGGCATGCCCACGGCATGCCCCGATTAATGCTGAGCGGGCCCCTATTTGACAGCAGGGCTCAATGTTTTTCTTTTTGTAATTTATGTAAATGTGATGTCGCTCTTTTTTGTCAAATAAGACATTTTTTACTTTACAAACAAAATCTAGTTAGATATTCGTAATCATACTATAACTTCTTAATAAATAGTAAAAAAAATACCCAACTGCGTAAAAATGAACTAAAAAGATAATAACAAGACAACTAATGCAGTCGGAGGCATCAATAACTAATTCTTTTGTTGGTTAATTAGATGCCTCCGACTGTATTTGTGGACGCTAATATGTCTTGTTATTATGTTTTTAGTTCATTTTTACGCAGTTGTTTTTTGTCTATTCAATAAATTTTATTTTAATATTTTTAGTTAAATAACGTACACACGCCTACACTGTTAACTATCCATTTCCGTTTATGCTCTCGCTCTAATCAAATGGCGATTCTTTGCGAAAGAACTAGATGACATGACTTATGTCAATGGGCAGTGAACACTGTTGGCGATAGTACATTTTATGTAAATTACTTAAAAAGCTCTTTATTTTGACACCCAACTCGATAGGTTTTGGGAAAAAAAAATTAAGAAACTATGGCGCCTAAAATCCGCCATTTTGTTTTTTTCCTATTTTAATATAGCCAGTGTCACTCATGATTAAGACGAATCTAACGACACCTCTCACGCTAAAATCGGACAAGCCGTTTAGGCTGTAGGCCGTGCCAAAGAAATATACATACATAGCCACATACCCACATACTTACTTACATACATACACTCGAAATACATAACCCTCCTTCTGGCGCAGTCGGGTAAAAATATTATTGGCAGGTAGTAGTAGTAAGTAGTTCACATGATTGGTTACTTACGAGTAAGCCTTTGTTTTGTCACTATCATTCGCCTAGCACTGGAGGGAGGGAGGTTTTAAACCTTTGTTTGTCACCTGTCATCCGCTTTGCAATGGAGGGAAGTCGAACCTTAATTTCGAACTCCTCCTATGTTCTTCTGATTAATTTCGTTGCGGGTCCAATGACTGTTTAACTTTCCCCCGCGACAAACTTGACCTTCATTGGTTGGGTTTTTATTGGCGGTCAAGCTGCAGATCCTGGCTACACAGGAGTTGCAGCGGTGGGAGCGAGAGGTGGGAATAGTCCCGTAATAATAATAAAGAGGTAAAGTTTGTAGGCAGCAATTTCTGGATACTTCCAGAAATTGTAGTTGTACCTACTCAACAATATTCCTTAGTGTCATTAGTTTTGACAGTCACAGACTCATTTAATATTGATTAAATGATTGAATGTACTTAAGTGAAGTTTATGAAGGGTAGGTAGCTTACCAGTTATGAGAATCAGTAATAAGTAAATAATTTGTCCCAACTAATATTATAAATGCGAAAGTAACTCTGTCTGTCTGTCTGTCTGTCTGTCTGTCTGTCTGTCTGTCTGTCTGTCTGTCTGTCTGTCTGTCTGTCTGTTACGCTTTCCCGCTTAAACCTCGCAACCGATTTTGATGAAATTTGGCATAGAGATAGTTTAAGTCCCGGGAAAGAACATAGGATAGTTTTTATCCCGGTTTTTGAAACAGTTAAGTTTTTCTGTGACAGACAAAATTCCACGCGGGCGAAGCCGCGGGCGGAAAGCTAGTAATCATATAAAAAGTTTATTTTAAAATAGTGAACTGCAATAATTCTATTACAAAGATGTAAGTTATAATAACACATTTGAGCTGAATTTGGTCACATTCTACATATTTTGGCGCTGGACAATTTTAAATAGATTTTTATCTGGAAAAGAAAAAAATATTTACATTATAAGGCCTAAGTATTCAAACCTGAGCGATATTCGCTGCCGCTGTGGGTAGAGTACATACCACGCGGGTTTCGCTCAGGTATTTAGTATCAAGATAAATCTGTAGAGAGGTCAATTCTGTACGTGAAATAGGTATATTTTCAAAATAACTATCAGGGGGTGATTAGTGATCGATACTGATGCCAAAAATGCAATCAGTAAAATTTTTGTCTGTCTGTATGTATGTTCCTCATAGAAACAAAAACTAATATACGGATTTTAACGAAACGAAAATGGGCATACTTAGGAATTTCCACGGGAACAGAAATTAGCGGGAAAATCCTTTTGTATGAAAAATCTAAAAAGCTAAAAGTTAGACGCTTGAAAATTGGCATGCAGGTACCTACCTTAGTAAACTTAAAGCTTAGCTACAACAGGATATTGCAAAATTCCTACGGGAACGGAAATTAGCGGGAAAATCATTTTGTATGAAAAATCTAAACCGCTTAAGTTAGATGCTTGAAATTTGGCAAGCAGGTACCTTAGTAAACTTAAAGCTTAGTTACAACAGAATATTGCAAAATTCCCACGGGATCGGGAGTTGGCAGGAAAAAACTTTGGTATGAAAAAATCTTAACCGCGTAAGATAGATGAAGGGGGTAAAACGGGATCCACGCGTACGAAGTCGGGGGCTTGCGCTAGTCTACAATAAGTAGCATTACTCCATTTTACCAATAATTACTTTATAAGTAACTTATAAATAAAATAAGTGAAAAATGTAATGGTAGGCACTACTTCGTTTTGAGTATTTTAAATAATAACTATGGACCATAATAATTATAATGAATTCACATAGAATGTGAGTTATGAAAGTACCATAATTTTCGTAAAAGCTTACAAAATAGATCAATGCGATCAATCATTAACTTCTTACTGTATACTTAGTAAAGACGTGTATTCTAACGATGAAGCCATACATAAAAAGAATACCTGTAAAATATATTGACGGAGACCTTTTAAAAATATTTCAGCCTCTTCATGCGTTGCAAAACTTATATTTGTCACCAAAATTTAGAATCAATGACAATTTTGTGACTCCAAATAGTAACATTGTAAAAGTACTGTTAGCTGCTTTTTCGATCATAACCATTTTATTGTACTTAACTTCAGTTCCAAAAAATATGTCTAACTTCAATTCGGATATTATAATAAGTTTCGGACAAATACTAGATCCAATATTAACCGTTATTGGTTTATTCATCAGTTTCAAAGAAAATGTCTTAAACTCATCTAAAAATATTCAGTTGATGGTCAAAACTTACAGAATTTCAGCTAATTGGCAATCATATTATTGTGGTGGTTTGAAAAAAGTAAAAATGTTTAGCTGGATTTATACATCTATAGTGGTGTTATTTCATTTGATTATAATAATCCATGCAGGATTTGTTTACGATGACAAGATCGGGATATTCGGCATATTTATAATGAATTCATTTGATTTTAATATACTGTATCCAACTATAATTTTGAATACAATAAGACACAATATGGACTCGTATTTCAAAACAATATCAGTAACTGGACCACGACCTTACTGGACAAAATATAGGCTTAAGAGATACATGGATATTATGGAAACCTTCGAAATGATTAAAGAAGGATTCAAGAAGCAGGTGAAACTACTTATTTAAATACTATTCAAACCTGAGCGATATTCGCTGCCGCTGTGGGTAGAGGTACATACCACGCGGGTTTCGCTCAGGTATTTAGTATCAAGTACCGCGGCTAGAGCGTTTCCTCTGCCGCAGACGGTAGCGAATACCGCTTAGGTCTGAACAGTATTATTACCGAATACCGCATACCCACTGGGTTTTCTCTGCCGCAGACGGTAGCGAATACCGCTTAGGTTTGAATAGGCCTTTACCTACATCGTTGAGCGTTGGTGGTTGTATTGGCCGTTATATTGATGATGACGATTAAAACGATGATGATGATGATAGTGAAAATGATGATGAAGCACTATATTCATTTTGTAACTTTTTTTTTAGGTCCTGGTGTATGTTGTTTCGGCTTTTTTGCAATCATTGTACTACGTTGACTTGGGCGCTGCCATTTATAAAATGAGAATGGCTAATAAGGACGACGTAAGTCGTTATCTTAATTAAGTTGAAAAAATAATTAGCATTACTTTAGTTTAGATCCCCGTTACTGTCCGTGATGTAAACACTTTTCTCAAAGGTTATTCATACCTTCGTTTGTCATCTGCCATCCGCTTTGCACTGGAGTGAAGTTGAATCTTAACTTTAAACTCCTCCTTTTTAAGAGGAAATTTTTTCATTAATCAGAAGAACATTCTTCTGATTAATTTCGGTATGGGTCAATGACAGTTGCATTCCATGACATTGGACAAAGTTGGCTTCCACCGGTTGGGTTTCATTGGCGATCAAGCTGTAGATCTTGGCTACACAGGAGTTGCAGTGGTGGGAACGAGAGTCCCGTTTATCTATAAAAGTTCAACCAAACCAACGCGTGCAGTCGGCGTGCACGATGGCGATGGCGATGGCGATTAGACATAAACGCATTGATCGCAATAGCCATCCTTGTTTGTCAAAACCTTAATGTGCATATAAGATCTATCTAGATTGGTCTATAAATCTATATTAATTATTTTTATTATTACTTTTATTACTATCTACAAAACATCTTTATTTACTTTAAATCTTTACAGCCACCGTCAGATGTCGACACAGTTTTGTTATTTTTTTTATCATCAATATGGTTACTAAAAAATATAACAATAATAACAGTGTTTTGTATAGAATGCGAGAATCTGTATATAGCAATAGAAAAACTCCATGTGGTTTCAGCAATGAAAACGGTTTCAGGAGTTTCAAGTACGTATTTAACTTCATAATCATCATCAGGTCATTTAGTTTCCACTGCAGGAAGACGACCCTCTAAAATTTTCCAGAACACTTGAAAATAAAATATACTTAATTTGTTTATTATCTTGCTGAAATAGCACGAAGGATTAGCAAGCTGAAGTGGCAATGGGCAGGGCACAATGTACGCAGAACTGACGGCCCGACCGAAAGGCGCAATGTAGTAGGTACGTCCACCCACAAGGTGCACCAACGACCTCATAAAGTGAGCAGGAAGACGCTGGATGCAGGAAATCATTGGGGGAGGCCTATGTTCAGCAGTGGTGGACGTCCTATGGCCTTAATTTATAGTTGTACCTAATGTATAATTAGGCCAAAAAGGAGGATAAAACCTATCATTATGTTCTTCTCCCTGACAGAATACATAAATACCTACTGCTAAAACATTTCTCATGAATCACTCTATCTATTGGTAATAACCGCATAAAAATTTATTCAGAACTTTTTGTGTTTATGGCTAAGGCTAAGAACTCACGGCGCGATTTTCACCCGCGCCCGCGGCGGTTGCGGGCCCGCAGCTTCTGTAGAATGCAGATACTTATTAATGCACAACTCACGACGCGGTTTGCGCCCGCACGCTCGGCGATCGATTGGCGGGCGACCATTTTGTACCAGTGACTTAACTGCCCGTCTTGCAACCGCCCGTCTTGCAACCGCCCGTTTTGCAACCGCCCGTCTTGCGATTATTGCCCACCACGTTTGCGGACGATGATCGGCGGCTGCGTAACCGCGCAAATAATAGGTCCCGTGAGTTTTGAAATAAAACCGTAATTCCACAACCGCCGCGGGCGCGGGTGAAAACGCTAAGAACATAGCAGACTTATCAACTTGGAAAGGAATCAACACCGTATCGCCTTTTGCGAGCTGTCATCGCCTTTTGCGCGCTGTCACCCGCGAGGCGATAAGTATGCGTTACAGTATGGAGTTTCATACAAAGGATACTGACCGCCTCGAGTTGATACGGTTAATGTGCTACGTCCTTTAGTTTTATAAGATGTAGTGATGTATCTGCTTTTTATTTCTTCGACAGCCTATTATGAGAAGATCGTGAATAAACAAGTACAGCATTTCAACAAACGAGAGTTCAAGAAGTTCAGCGCGTGTGGCTGGTTCGATATAGATGCAACAACGCCCTTGCAGTTGATTTCACTGTACTTTCATTATCTGTTAGTGATATTTCAGTTTCGTTTCTTGTGAGCAATAAATAATTTAAAAATATATGTCTATATCATTTGCTTAATCTATAATAGTAACAATTATAAAAATTATTTAGCAATAACTATGTTTGCTAAACCAAAAATTAAAAGCCCTTGTCATTGTTTATTATAACTCAAATTTATTCTAAAATAATACACACATAATATCCATATTCCATACACTTTAATGTAAGCAATATAGTGATGTTATAGTGTTGAATTACCTTCACTATTGACAATAAATATAATAATAATAAAAAGATGACATTAAGTGCTACTGAAACAGTAAATAATAATTAAGTTCCTTATTTATACGAAATCACTAAGACTATACCATAAATTAATTTTAGTAAAAGCTTGTAAAATCGATCGATACTTATGTTTTATATAGGCAATCGTTCACTGTCTGCTTTGTAATAAAAAACGATGAGGTCATATATGAAAAAAATACCTGTAAACTATATCGATGAAGAAGTTTTAAAAATATTTAAACCTCTTCACTTATTGCAAAACTTATATTTGTCACTAAAATTCAGAATCAGTGACAATTTTGTGACTTCCAATAGTAGATTTGCGAAAATTATTATAACTCTTTGTATGATTATAATCACTTTAGTGTACCTATATGAAGTTGTAAGAGAGTTTTCTATCCAAAATTCTGCTATAACATTATTGGGACAGATACTAGATTGCACATTAACCGTAACTGGTATAATCATCGGTTTCAAAGAAAATATCTTGAACTCATCTAAAAATGTGCAATTGATGGTTCAAATTTGCAGAATTTCAGATAATTGTCGTTTGAAAAAAGCACAAATTTTCAGCTGGATTTATACGTCTTTCGTGGCATTACTTCAAGTGATAATTATTATCCATGTCCAAATTAATTTTGATGATGTACTCGGGACGATTAGCGTAGTCATCATGAACTCGTTGGATTTAAATATACTGTATCCGACTGTTATTATAAAGACAATAAGGCACAATTTGGAGTCATGGTCATCGTCTAAATCAGTATCGATATATGGACCGAGAGTTTACTGGACGAATAGGCTTCAAAGGTACTTGGAAATGATGAAAGCCTTTGAATTGGTACAAGAAAGATTCAAAAAACAGGTAAGTTTTTAAAAATTACGAGTAATGCCAAGATACTAGTTTTAATAGAGCGGCAACTACGACCAAGAAGATGTAGTGTGGGCAGGCCTCTCACTAGGTGGACCGACGATGTGGTAAAAATCGCAAGAAGTTCCTAGGCAGTGGGCAGTACAGAACCGTCGTTGAGGAAATCCTTGGGGGAGGTCTTTGTCTAGCAGTGACTAGAGTCATGTGACTGAAACGAACTCGACGAACGAACGATACATTTTAATACTGTTGTTGATAATGTTGTTGCTGATGATGGTGATGACAATAATGACGGTGATCACGGTAACCCAGAAGAGAAGCAAAACTGAACTGTCATGTGGCACACATCACATAATGTGTGTTTGGAATAAAAACGTCGCACATTTATCAACCAGGAAAGGGATCGTAACCGTATCAACTTGAGGCGGTTAGTATTCTTTGTGTGAAACTCCATACTGCAACGCACACACACCGTACCGTAAACGCCTCACCTCGCGATTGACAGCTCGCGAAAGACGATGACAACTCGCGAAAGACGATGACAGTTCACGAAAGACGATGACAGCTCGCGAAAGACGATGACAGCTCGGGAAAGACGATGACAGCTCGCGATAGACGATGACAGCTCGCGAAAGACGATGACAACTCGCGAAAGACGATGACAGCTCGCGAAAGACGATACGGTGTTAATCCCTTTCCGAGTTGATGTCTGCTATGAGCTTTACAAATTCGACCGGATCGAATTTTTGCGGAACACTACGAATGGGATGTTGGTGTGAACGCTACCAACGGGATCTCTCTGAGGGAACAAGCCCTAATAAATTGTGTAACAGTGTTTAACTACTCGTTTCTTTTTAGATCCTGTTGTATTTTGTATCGGATTTACTACAATCATTGGTCCTCATGAATCTGGGAGTTGTCATTTACAAAATGAAAATATCTACATCGGACTATGTGAGCTATCTTGATTTACTAAAACATTCATTAATCACCAATTACATCTTTGAGTTTTTCTATGCCCTTTATTTTTGCTGTGTAAACAAATGTACCGCAAGCTTATAGAAAGCTTTCGGTTCAAGCTTTTAAACTATTCACACAGAGATCAACTTGCTTGACACTTAGGCTGGGTTACACCATCTTACTTTAACTTTGTGAAACGTCAAAAATATGTCAAACTCCATACAAAACCGCCGGTTATCGTTATAGTTACGGTCCAAGTTAGGTGGTGCAACTCAGCCTCAATATTACAAATTATTTAGTTCCTATAATTGTGATTCTGATTATAAACGATAATACTGCAAAGTTTCAACAAATCCGTATAAAGTTTTGTGTTAATAATATGTTACAAACTTCCATCCATCCAACCATCTTCAAAATTTCATATTAGTCGTTAAATAAGTATTATTTAATTATGTAATTTAATTTTAAACTAAGTACAATAAATAATCTTTACAGCTACCACCAGGTGCCGCCACAGTTTCGTTTATTGTTTTATCATCATTGTGGACATTAAAAAACACATTATTAATAATAGTATTTAGTGTGGAATGTGAGAAATTGTACATTGCAATAGAAAATATCCAAGTGGTTTCTGCAATGAAAACAGTTAAGGGACTTTCAAGTACGTATTTCAAGTCTTAAATTCATACGGTCTTATTCATAATCATTTTTCACATTTTATCAAATGCTTAATAGAGGTTTATAAAACGTTTGATAAAAATTGTTATTCATAATCGTCATTTAGCGCTAAAATCCTCTTTTATCTGTGTGATAAGTTATCGAGAGCTCGGGCCTTGTTTAAAGCTCTAATAAACCTATTTTAACCTAACTTTTATAAATGTCATTTCATATGAATGTCACTTCGTTGGTTTATTTATTCAAAATATCCTTGCTGTGATCCTTGCTTGTGAAAATGAATGCTATAAATGCAATTGTGCATTTAGCCAATAATGCCGACCCAGCGCGACGTAGAAAGCTCTACCGCCAACGAAGCAACCCATTCGATTTGCGGGACCTAAATTTTAAAATAAAATATAGGTTCAATAAGGACACAGTGCGCACCATCATAGATTTGGTGGAAGATGATCTGGTTCAGAGCGCTAGAGGTGGTGGCACGTGTCCTGAACTGCAAGTTTTAGTGGCCATAAGATGTTGGGGACGTCGTGAGGTAAGCACAAAAAAGTGTTTTATTTTATCCCTTTGTCGTGGCTGCTATAATTATTTTCATACATTTTCAGGTACAAGATGATGCTGGTGACCTCCATGGCCTAAGTCAGCCGACAGTGAGCTTTTTTTTTTCTGCGATTTGTCTATGATTTTACATGGTCCATCAAGATAAATCACCAAAAAAGCTGTTTTCGTTCATTCTTTTTGTATAGTCTGTGGAAAGAAAATATTAAACTCTGTTTTAGCTATCAAAGGTTTGTAAACGATTATGAATAACGTTTTTTATCAGAGGTTTATAAGAGTGTTTTAAGCCTATCAATCGTTTTAGCTAATGTAGGTTTTAAACCTATATTAGCATTTTATTATGAATAAGACCGATAATCATAAACTTCGTCAGGTCATTTAGTCAACTCAGCTTTATTATTGTTTCTTTGGCAGAAAATGAGAAGATTGTAAACAAAAAAGTGCAACATATCAACAAACGAGAGTTCAAGAAGTTCAGCGCGTGTGGCTGGTTCGATATAGATGCAACAACGCCCTTGCAGTTGATTTCATTGTACTTTCAGTATCTATTTGTGATATTACAATCCTATTTCTTGTGAGTTGATGCAAAAGATTTGCTTTATTTATGATAGTTATCATTTTAAAATTATGCAGCAATAAATATGCTTGGTATGAATATTCATAATACCTTACTATCCTTACCTTTAAGGCCAAACAGATTGAGAGGTAAGCGAGCATCCATAAGGTACAGATTCTCTCTGAGGATCTACTTGTTTTAAAGGAAAAAAAGAAAAAGTTCTCAATTAAATTTTATCTTTTATAGCAATTAATTCCTTATTACTAGGATATGAAAGCAAATTGTAGCAAGACAACGGTGTAAGTGGCCATGAGGCCAAACATTTTAAGAGGTAAGCGAGCGTCCACGAGGTACAGTGAGCAGGCGTAAAGAGGGTAATACTCTGCAGCGTGTGCCCGAACGATGTTTTTGCAGATCTTCCTTTCCTCTGCTGTAATAAGAAAAATTGAAGATGACAATAATAACTATTAATTAATGTAATAAAACCAAGATTAATGACAAAAATAATTTTAGCTTACACAAAAAGGAAATGAGAGAGAAAAAATACACTCGGCTCTTCACTAAGTGTGATAGTGAAAAATCACTAGGATAAAACAATACAAATGATAAGAAAATCTAACCTGACAATCTTCCAGACTTTATCAACAAAACACAAGCAGTCTGCGCGTTGTTGACAGCATAGTAGTATTTGTCACATTGCACGCAGAAAACAGCTAATAAAATAAAATTCTTAATCATCCAGCCCGTAAGAGGTGTCAATGATGATGAGTTGTCGTACACCTGAAATTAAAAACTTATGTTAGAACTCAACAACATCATCATCATTATCGGGACTATTCCCACCTCTCTTACCCACCGCTGTAACTCCTGTGTAGCCAGGATCTACAGCTTGACCGCCAATAAAAACCCAACCTGGAATGTCAAGTTTGTCCCGGGGGAAAATTAAACTGTCATTGGACCCGCAACGCAATTAATCAGAAGAACATAGGAGGAGTTCGAAGTTAAGGTTCGACTTCCCTAGCTCCGTTGCAAAGCGGATGACAGGTGACAAACAAAGGTTTAGTAACCTTTATGAAAAGACATTTACCACGCATCAACATTATTATAATTATCAACTGGAAGCGCAGCGTGGGATGTCTACACACAAGGTGAAGAAGGTAAAAGTTTAGAAGCCACGATAGCCGAACGGTGAAGGGGTCGGACTGGCCGACTCGAGATCCGAGGAACGCGGGTTTGAATCCCACTGCCGCTCGACTATTGTGGTGAGCCCACTCGTAACACAAGCATAATTAGGTTACCACGAGGGGCTAATGGGACTATTATCAATTTGTGGAATTTTTAATGAAAATTACTAATGATCTTTAAAAAAACATTATCAATTAGAAGCGCAGCGTGGGACTTCCACCCACAAGGTGGGCCGACGACCTCAAAAAGATAGCAGGAAGGCATTGGACGCAGGCTGCTACCAACCGGGCAATATGGAAATCATTGGGGGAGGTAAAGTGGACGTCCTATGGCTGAAATGATGATGATGATGAACATCATCATTCATCACTACACACTACTAAATTAACATCACTTACAAATGCTGCATCCGTTATGTAACGCTTAGATACTTGTATGGTAATTTCCATATTAATAAGATTGTGTAGAAATGACTCCACCGTATGAAAAAGAATCTGCAAATAAACAAAGTAATAATGTAACTATTCCAAAGATAACAAACAAATTAAACAATTTAGGGTGGATTCGACCAAACAAGAGTAAATATTAATCTCAGAATAAATCGTCAGTTTTGACATAATTCATTATGCCAGATACCAGAAGTTATACTCGGATAAAAGTTTGGTCGAATCGGGCCTTACTAGCTAGCTACTTACTGTTAATTGAAAAACCTTTTTTAAAAAACTAAAAGCTTCCAACATATCAAAATAAGAATTAAACACTTTCAATCTTCTTTCTGCTTCATCCACTTGATTCATTACAATGTCATCTTCAGCATATTTCTTTATTTCTTTCGTCCATAATTCAAGTTTGTTTCTAAGCAGTGAGATCGCTCCTTTGGCATACATTACATTTGCATCAAAACACCAAGACACCATAAGACAGAGGGTGTAGACGATATTAAATCCATCGTTATAGCAGAAAAACACAAGATTTGAAAGATACATGTAAGCCAAACTACTGAACATCACCCAGTTCTTAATTTTAAGATGTCTAAAATCCTTTTTATCATTCAATATGTCGTGCACATCTCGAATTTTCAAAATCATGGCCACGAAGTGCTGGCTGTAATTTATGGTAGCAAAAAGATTGACAACTAGGCCAGTTATGAAGAAGAAGATGTCAAAATAGGATAAGTACATTAAAAACAAATTGAATTCGAAGTCACTGCTAAAGCTGAAAGGCTCCAGTTTTAAGATGAAGATGATGGAAATGATGATTGTGACACACAAGCTAAGGAAATTAGACTTCGTGTCCTTGGGCGTGATGAAATCATCTTTTATGATACATCTGGAGGATAAACAGAAGTGCTGCATCAGATTTAGAGGCCACAAAACAGACTGAAAATCCTTTTCCAAATAGTTTCTTAACAGAACTTCTACACGAGTGTTCTTCAAGCAAAACTTTGAAAGCTTGGCAGGGCGCATGATGGAGCAACAACGGCGATAATTACCAAAGGGTTTTGACTAAATGTCAGTCATTTTTAATTTGAGTTTAATTGTTTACTGAGTTGAGTCAATAAGAAAAGATGAGCAAGCCCCAGTTAAAGTTTCGTTATTGAATTTTGTTTTCCTTGCCTTTTGAGTGATGTCGACTGTCGAGCCTTGTGTAGCTGAACTTCGTTAATTAGGTAGACGGAAAGTTTTTGTTTGTTAATTAATATTAGCTAATTCGTCTTTGGATATTCTGCAAGATCGTTTCGTACACCACGAGTATCCTAAAGTGCATAAAAGTGATCAAACTTAAAAGCAATTCGCTGATGGAACTAAGTGATTAGTAGAATATTAATTTTACACGTGCACTGTCCATTTTACTTAGCAGTTTGCATAATTTTGTTCGGATGTCAAATTAATCTAGTGCTAATGTTAAACTCTGTTTACAAAAATTCTAATAACATATAATTTTTCTTACTTTGGTTAGAGTAAAATATAAAGACGTGATTTTGCGATAGAATTGAATTTTTTGAGCCAATTGAGGCTTTCTAAATATTTAGATTAGATTAATGTAGATACTATAAAGTATATCCGAGGTGACTACATCAAGAGAAAAAAACTGCAAAATTTGTTGGCATAAAGTTTTGCTATTATTTATTTTGAAACTACGCTATTCTATATATCTATTGTGTCTAGATTCGCGGAGCTTGAAGTATGTATTAAAATAAATGTAACTAGTTCTACTATTAAATAAACAAAAGATGCCTCCCAAATGTAGAGTAGCTAACAGATAAAGATATGGAGAACAAAAAACAACCGTTTTATCTACATTTTATTACTACACTACTGTTCACAAGAAAATGGTTAAAAGAATAAAAATGATTACCAGGTAAATAAATACCTATTACTTATATTCCTCATAGACGAAATATCTAATACTAAAACCTACGTTTCAATAATTTCGAGGTGGTCAAGTTCAATCAAAATAGAAATAACGTGGAATAGAAATGCAGTAGGTATGAGTATGAAGAGGTATGAAGTCAATAATTACAACACTTATTCGTTTGTTAAATTTCATGCACACAAAATTGTAAAATTCCTACGGATGAGTATATGGCAGTCATTATTACCTACTTAAAGTTCTACAAATATTTGAATTGTAATAAAACAATGGTGTAAGTTCCAAGTAAACTGCCCATTCGCAGAGGCAAGCGTGCATCTAAAGTAAACAAGCCGTATGCATTGATTTTGTTGATTTCACTGGACCTCAGTATGTTTTTCGCAAATCTCCTCCAGATGGCTGAAATGTGAATAAGTTTTTTTAAGTGTAGATTAAATATTATTAATTATCTAAAATATTAAACGAAACTAAGGGTTCATACATTTTTTTAATTTTATTTTTTTTGGTCTAGCGTTCGCTGTTACAGTTTGCAAAAAAAACAGAACTGAAGTAGTGTACGTAGTATTGGCAGGCTTCTCGATATACCTACGATCTGATGAAGGTCCGTGGAAAAATATGCAAGACCATTCTTGTTGGAAATCATTTGAGAAGACCTTTGTGGACGTCTTCTGATTGAAACTGTTTCAAGATTTTTTAGAATGACTCTTATTAACAACAAGCCAAATAAAGTGATCACTTACAAGATCGGTTCAGGTTGAGCATCCGCAAAGCAGTCGTCCTGGCCAATTTGATACGCACGTATAGCAATTCACAAGTCATACATTAGAATTGTTTGTATGAAGAACAATCTCACGATCCACATTACCATACTAAGTTTGTGGCTCGTGGATAGAGAATCTGGTTGAAATGGAACTTCATATTTACACCATAACGATATCTCTCTAAAGAAAGGAGCTCATTAATATTTTCTAGAGCAGTGTTTTTCAACCTTTTTCATGACACGACCGTAGTATGAAAAAATATTTGGCGACCTCCCGACAACAACTCTGACCTTTCGCTTTTTTTCATGCATTTTATAATGTTACAAAGATGTTGTAGGGACCGAATCCGTACAACATTTACGCATTTGCATAATTAGATTTCGGACAAATCTATCTTAAAACTTTACTGTTTTTTTACTGAGGTAATTTTTAGACCTCTCGCGACCCCCCAGGGGGTCACGACCGACAGGTTGAAAAACACTGTTCTAGAGCCTTGTAAAAGGTTAATACATTAAACTAACTGGATATCATAAAAGAATAACTGTAACATAACTCAAAGTTTGGAAAAATGATGACACAAAATGCATAAGGATCTGAAAAGAGATAAGTACCTATATAAATGCAATAATACTTTTAATATTGGATTGGGAAAAATAAGATGTTAATGCTTCAACAAATATAGCCTGAGAAACAAAATTTAAATTTAAAAAGATAAAGTTTAAATACAGATAATCCAAAAATATAACTCAAAGGTGACTGACTGACTGACATAGTGATCTATCAACGCACAGCCCAAACCACTGGACGGATCGGGCTGAAATTTGGCATGCAGGTAGATGTTATGACGTAGGCATCCGCTAAGAAAGGGTTTTACGAAACTCTACCCCTAAGGGGATCCACGCGTACGAAGTCGCGGGCGATCGCTAGTTGATTAAAATTTATATTTACAATGAATCGAGAAGATTTTTCCATCAACACCATGCACTGCAGATGACTTAAAAATAGCTGACGCAAACGGTAACTTTCGTCTATTGCCACATCCTCATCGACTAGAATACTACTTTTAAAATTCACTTCTTTGACCCATATATCAAGCTTGCAAGCCAAAAAACATGTTAAGAATGTGAAATAAATCATTTCCTCTTCAAAATTTATAGTGCACAATAAATACAAGCTTCTCAGAGGAAACCAGAAGGGATCACTATAACACTTCATAAATACATGTGAAATATACATAAACACTATCGTGAAACACAACGTCCACGACAGAAATTTCAAAAATTTCGATTGCTTTTCATTGTACAAATTGGAATTCAAATAGGACAGGTTGGAAATTACATGGCAATTAACACTCCTGTAGATGTAGTTTAAGACACTGATGACGATAAAATTAAAGCCATAACCACAGAAGTTAATAACAGTGTAGATGACAAAAAAAAGTTTGGTCGATGGCCGCGCGAAAAAAAAAGACGCCACTTTCCATACAAAATCTGGCATTGCCATTGGTTATTAGTTTTGTTCGAAGTAACCTACAAATTATAATAAGCAGCTTGTGTAATTCATGAAAAAATAAAAGTATGTTCTACAATGATTATTTTGACGGTGATTGATAAACATTTAAGCATATTGTGGACGGTGTTACTACCACTTGTTTGTATGTGGAAGTTAAAAATAATATTTATAACAGTTAAAATGGACTACGAAGACAACCATTTACTTTAGCTTCGGATACACAAATATAATGTAACATTATAACAAAATATGATACATAATAATTGTTACTTAGATCAGGACTCTGAGCTTAAATAGAACTCTTACTTCAATATGATAAGATAACAAGATTGCCTAATTTTGTTGAAGATAATAATACGATTCAAGGCTACAATAATAATATTCAGCGACTGCCTCATTTCATTGAATTTTTTATGGCTCTATCAAGTAATTCAGTTTCATTCGAAATAAGTAAACAAAACGATTAATATTAAGTATTTACTGGAAATAGTTCTGTTTGGACATACATTAGGTACTAACATTACTTTGGAATTGTAAATGAAAGAGAGAATTCGATTGGATTTTTGAAAGACAATATATTTTTTTAAAAGAACTCACATCAATTTCGACATAGTACAGTTAATAATGAATTAAAGGTAATCGAAATAGAAATAACCAATGAGAGTAATAAAATTTTACAATTTATTCTTTTTTTGCTACATTTTCATGCATAGTACCTACTTGTTGAATGCCTACTTAAGATTGTATGCAGGTACTTCGTGTATACTGTTTTTTTTACTTAAAGGCAGGTTTGAAAAATGTGGTAATAATGTTCGAAGTTCAACATTTATTTTAAAGAGATTGCTACTCAAATAACATAACATTCAATGCCATAAAAATAAAACTTAAACTACAAATATTTGAATTGTAATAAAACAATGACGTAGGTTCCAAGTAAACTGCCCATTCGCAGAGGCAAGGCTGCATCTAAAGAAAACAAGCCGCATGCATTGATTTTGTTGATTTCACTGGACCTCAGTATGTTTTTCGCAAATCTCCGCCATAATGCTGAAACGTGAAAAAGGGTGTAAATAATGTTTTTTGGCATTTAACACGTTGAGTGCGAAACCAGGTCTATAGACCTTGTTTACGTCTCGCTTACCGTGCGGCTAAGAAAATTATAGTCTTCCTTGTCGTGCGAAAGGCATAACTTCAATTGGGTCCGGTGTAGGAAAGTGATGAATATATATCTATAATGTATTCTTAAAATAGAATCCAATGATGTACCTACCTTAATACCAGGTTTTTAGACCTGGTACCGCATGGAAGTAATAAAATGTCTTCACAATGCGAAACCAGGTCGAAGCACCTTGTACCCTGCGCACCTGGTACCGCACCCCACGCTAGCTTCGTGCAGCCAGTGTTGCCTCGCATTCGTAAGAAACGCACATGTCGACATGGCGTTAAGAAAAACAAACAAAATCAAAACTGCAAATTGATTATAATTTAATTTGCTACACGATTTATTGCTAATTTAAATATTTTTTCGTGACAAACATTTGAAATTGTAACTAAATGTTATTCAATAATATGTTTTCTTTAAATATAGCTTATTTAAGTATTTATGCACGTTTGTCTTATTTGTAAAATATTTAGACTAAATTATTAAAACATCTTTGTTTGTTACTTTTTTAAATTTTTATTAAAACTTAATTAAAACTATCGATATTTGTATTTCACATCCCTAGAATACCCACCAGACTTCCCTACTTCAGTGCGGCACAGGGTGCATAAGCCTTGTATTTTGAATATAGCTATAATTTTTATACTAAACAAGTTATTCACGAACGCCTTCAGGTGTATGTCAATAAATGCATTATTATTAATATTCAAAGAAAAAAAACACAATATCTATTAACATGAAGCCAAAAATAAAATTAATATATCTTAGATGTTACAAGGTCTTTAAGCCTTGTGCCGCCACAATGTAAGTTTTAATACCAGGTTTACTGACCTTGTACCGAAGGAATGGAAAGTATTAGAAAGTTACTGCCGCAGCAAAGGTGTTAAATAGCAAATCAAGGAATTACGGGGAGGTACAAAAGTAAAGATTAGCATAGCTGTTGCAGATGGCAATGTCGCTGTGGGCAGACGTAAGAACGTGAGCACGAGGAGGATAATTAGAGTTCTGCTAATACGGATTTTACTCAAAGTCCCTCCAATCTGAAATTTTTGTAAACCCAAATACAAGGCAGTAAATAAAGTTTTAAAATAACGTGGTGGTGAGATAGCTCGTTGAACTGATGGCCGTTGGGGCCAATACGTTCTTGAGTGACGACCACAAACCGAAAGACGTGTCACGTATTGTAATAGGTTTCTTTCTCAGTGATGAAGATCGCGGAAAACACATGCGGGCAGTGCAAGACCGTTAGTTTTGAAAATCCTTTGAAAAGACCCTTTATTCAAGAGTGGTGGATGAATTTGTTTAAGATTTTTGAAAGGACTCTTATTAACACCAAGCCAAATAAAGTGATCACTTACGAGATCTGTTCAGGTTGAGCATCCGCAAAGCAGTCGTCCTGGCCAATTTAATACGCACGTATAGCAATTCACAAGTCACACATAGAATTGTTTGTATGAAGAACAATCTCAGGATCCACATTACTATACCAAGTCTATGGCCCGCGAATAGAGAATCTGCCTGAAATGGAACTTCATATTTATACCATAACAATTTATCTCTAAAGAAAGGATCTCATTAATATTTCCTAGAGCCTTGTAAAAGGTTAATACATTAAACTCACTTGATTCCATAAAATAATAGCTGTAACATAACTCAAAGTTTGGAAAAATGATGACACAAAATGTATGAGGATCTGAAAAGAGATAAGTACCTATATAAAATGCAATAATACTTTTAATATTGGATTGGAAAAAATAAGATGTTAATGCTTCAACAAATATAGCTTGAGAAACAAAATTTGGATTTAAAAAGACAAAGTTTAAAAACAGATAATTGATTTATATTTACAATGAATCGAGAAGTTTTTTCCATCAACACCATGCACTGCAGATGACCTAAAAATAGCTGACGCAAACGGTCACTTTCGTCTATTGCCACATCCTCATCAACTAGAAGGCTACTTTTAAAATTCACTTCTTTGACCCATATATCAAGCTTGCAAGCCAAGAAACATGTTATGAATGTGAAATAAATCATTTCCTCTTCAAAATTTATAGTGCACAATAAATACAAGCCCCTCAGAGGAAACCAGAAGGGATCACTGTAACACTTCATAAATACATGTAAAACATACATAAACACAATCGTGAAACACAACGTCCACGACAGAATTTTTAAAAACTTCGATTGCTTTGCATTGTACAAATTGGAATTCAAATAGGACATGTTGGAAATGAGATGGCAATTAACACTCCTGTAGATGTAGTTTAAGAAACAGGTGACGATAAAATTTAAGCCGTAAGCACAGTAGTTAACAATGTAGATGACCAACAAAGGTAAGTCGAATAAAGACTTAAAAGTACTGATAGTTTGCTCTAAGATGAAAAGAAGTAATATAGTTGCAAGTAGGCTTATGACTATATGTTTATAATATATAAGTTTGACAGAATTCTTATCGAAAACATATTTTTGAGCACATATAAGTATTTGAAATATGTGAATTGGTTTACAAATTTCGTAGAAGTCTTCGTCTATCATGATTCTTTACGTTACTGTTCGATAAACTTAACTAAACTCATTTGATAATACTCGGGAAGTAGTTTTCGATCTAATCTGGGGGCACGGCAGTGCCCCCGCCAAGTCGAGCGCGAAGCAAACACTGCCGTACCATCCTTTACTGGAACCATTTCGCCGCATTTTCAGGCCTCTATTTGAGAACCTCTGGATAAGACCAGAACGCAGAAACTTTCGTCATCTAATAAGCTATAATCACATACTTATTATCCAAAATTTCAAATTTGTAGGTCATTTAGTTCCGAAGTTAAGCGAAAGCAAAGTTTCACATTTATGACACTCACTCACTCACTCACTGATGATCATCAAAATAGAACTAGTACTTCCCATAAACTCAGAGAGCTGAAATTTGGTACAGAGTTAGGGTTTAATGACTACATAAAGGGAAAACTATAAAAACCAGGAAAATCGGAGATCTGGAGTAACTCCACATTCATAACTAATACTACTAGCGCCACACCGGCACCGTGGTGTTCGTCTGTACCGCTCACCGCTAGATGGCGCTAGCACTTTGAGCGTCGATTTTCTGCACCGCGGTGTCCAGATTTTTTTTTCCTTTCTAGACTTCCCGTCGATTAACTTGAATGTTGTGTAATTAATTGCATTTCGTTGATTTCGTTTATTATAATTCGTGAGGTTCGCTAAGTTATTAATATAATTTCTGATTCGTTGTCCATTTTACAGGTCGTTGATTTTATTTGTGTTCAATATAGTGAAAAAAATGTCAATTAATATTAAAAGAAAAGACGCCGACGTTAAATAATTATGCCACTTTCTACAAAAAGAAGTGAAATCCCACCAAAAACATTATGTAAAAAACTAGCCAAGTCTCGATGGACTGCTGCTTGTTTATCTCTAAAAAGTAATGAAATCTAGACAAAGTCGTGCCAAGTCTATGGTTCCTTACTGCAATTTCTTTATTATTATAGTTATTGTTTTGTGACTTGGCCGTTGAAGGACAATCTTTATAAGATAATCTACATAAGTATTATTGAAATACGCAGCTTTATCAAGCCTACTTGACTGGTTATTGAATCAACGTTTCCCAAGTAGCAATTTTCCATCGTCAATGGGTAGCGGTTCCGGCGACAGATTGGTGCAATAGTATCATGGAGCACCTGGTTTGTACCCTTCAACGGCCAAGTCTATAATAATAAAGAATAATAACAATAACTATAATAATAAAGAAATTGCAGTAAGGAACCATAGACTTGGCACGACTTTGTCTAGATTTCATTACTTTTTAGAGATAAACAAGCAGCAGTCCATCGAGACTTGGCTAGTTTTTTACATAATGTTTTTGGTGGGAATCATGTTTACTTCAATACTGTTAATGTCAAATTAATTTGTTCGAAATGCTATTGTTAGTTTTGTTCGAAGTAACCTACAAATCCTACTAATATTATAAATGCGAAAGTTTGGATGTCATGATGTCTGGATGTTTGGATGTTTGGATGTTTGGATGTCTGGATGTCTGGATGTCTGTTACTCTTTCACGCAAAAACTACTGAACGGATTTTGTTGAAACTTTACAGTATTACTGTTTATAACCCAGATTAACATATAGGGTATAATTTATGACGATCTGTGACATATTAAATTTCACGCGGGTGAAACCGCGGGCAAAAGCTAGTTATTAATGAAGTAGCTTAATGAAAAAGTAAAAGTTACTATGTTCTACGATGATTATTTTGACCGTGATTGATGAACATTGTGGACGGTGTACCTACCACTTGTTTGTATGATAACAGTTCAAATAGACTACGAAGACAAGCAATTTCTTTAGCTTCGGATACACAAAGTAATTATTACTTAGCTCAGGACCAGAGCTTAAATAGAACTCTTACTTCAATATTCATATTCATAATTATGATAAGACTAGCTTTCCGCCCGCGGCTTCGCCCGCGTGGAATTTTGTCTGTCACAGAAAAACAATATCGCGCGCGTATTTGCTCACCGTTTAGACCTACCCTGGACTACGACAATCATTTTAAAACCAAAATCAGCTGAATCGGCCCAGCCGTTCTCGAGTTTTAATCAGACTAACGAACATCAATTCATTTTTATTTATATAGATAGATAGATAACAAGATAACATCAATATACTTATTCTGGAAGAAACATTAATGGTTTTATTAAATCTTTGAAGCAATCGTCTGAGATTTTCTGCGTCTATTGTGATTGTGAATTCAATATTGCCTAATTTTGTTGAAGATTATGATTCAAGGCTACAATAATAATATTCAGCGACTGCCTCATTAAAATTTCATTGAAATTTTTATGGCTCTATCAAGTAATTCAGTTTCATTCGTAAAAAGTAAACAAAACGATTAATATAAAGTATTTACTGGAAACACTACTAACATTACTTTGGGATTGTAAATGAAAGAGAGAATTCGATTGGATTTTTGAAAGATAATATATTTTTTTAAAAGAACTCACATAAACGACATAGTATCTACAATTAATAAAGAATTAAAGGTAATCGAAATAGAAATAACCAATGAGAGTATACAATTTATTCTTTTTTGCTACATTTTCATGCATAGTTCTTGTTGAATGCCTACTTAAGATGGTATGTAGGTACTTGGTGTATAATTACTGATTTTTTACTTAAACGCAGGTTTGAAAAATGTGATAATAATGTTCGAAGTTCACAATTTATTTTATAGAGAGAGATTGCTACTCAAATAAAATAACATTCCATGCTATAAAAATAAAACTTAAACCACGGAATAATAATAAGTATGCTTAAACTACAAATATTTGAATTGTAATAAAACAATGACGTAGGTTCCAAGCAAGCTGCCCATTCGCAGAGGCAAGGCTGCATCTAAAGAAAACAAGCCGCATGCATTGATTTTCTTGATTTCACTGGACCTCAGTATGTTTTTCGCAAATCTTCGCCAGATGGCTGAAATGTAAAAAATTTTGGCAGAAATAATGATGCAAATAAAAGTAAATCAAGAGAAAACTCATGGAAGTTTTGAGAGGTATCAAAGTAATAGAATTATCAGGGAATTACTGGATTACCTACTGTTGTAGATTGCAATGAAACTAAAGAAAGACGTGAGAATATGAGCACGAGGATTTATTTTACTCTGAGTTTGATGAAGTCAATCAATAAATAACGTTTTCATCATGTTTATAAATAAATAGCTCAAAGAACTGATGGTCGTTGAAGGCGAAAAGTTCTTGAGTGGCAAACACGGACCAGAAGACGTAGTACACTACGTTTAGGTGGTACGCAAGTTTCTTTCTAGGTGGACCGACGATCTCATGAAGGTTGCTAGAAATAGATACAGGAAGTGTATGTTGTGTCCACCCACAAGGTGGACCGACGACATCATAAAGGTAGCAGGAAAGCGCTGGACGCAGGCCGCTACCAACCGGGTAACATGGAAAGCATTGGGGGAGGCCTATGTTCAGCAGTGGACGTCCTATGGCTGAAATGATGATGATGATGATGATGTTGTGAAGGCTTAGTTCAGCAGTGGATGTCTTTTGATTAAAACGACTTATTTAAGACCAGATCTACCAGCATGCTGACGCTCGAAAAATGCTGGAAAGAATTGGAAGGATCTGTCCAAATAAAGTGATCACTTACGAGATCTATTCAGGTTGAGCAACCGCAAAGCAGTCGTCCTGGCCAATTTAATACGCACGTATAGCAATTCACAAGTCACACATAGAACTGTTTGTATCGAGAATAACCTCAGGATCCATGTTGCTAGTCCGAAACTGTGGCTCACTGTTTGAGAATAGGGCTGAAATGGAACTAGATTTATGCCCGTATTCACAAACATAACTATGAGATCTCACAGTGCGCGTGGACGCACAGGCACACACGAAAGAATCTCAGAGCTCTATTCAACGCTGTGCGTTCGATTTTCTGCTTGTGAATACGGGTGTTATACGCCATAATATAATATCTGTTATTTGAAAATTTAAACCAAAACTTTTTTTGTAATCTTTCGAAGATCTGAATTTCAAACATCTAATAGAATGTTCAATGAAAAAACATTCAAAGATGAGCGCTTTTTACCTTGCGATAAAATATTAACACATTGAACGCCAACGCGGTCAATGTTGTCCGACACTGCACTTTCCTACCAGGCCAAGTAAAAATTTCAAATTTTTCAATTTTCGTCGATTGTTTTTTTTTTTTAAATCGTTACATTATAAACATAAATAAAGGATTTTATTAACATATAGTTGTTTTTGAGTCTCTACATCGAATTATTAAGCGTCGGACATCATTGACCCCCATGGCCCCAGCGAGCGAAAATTCGAAAATCCGTTCCGTAGGGCCGCGCGGTCATGTTGTCGACCATCCCCGCTCGCATCCAAAAAAAAAAGGAGAACAACCAAAAAAATAAAGAGTTGTACATTGGTAGGTTTTTGATATATTATATTACGCATAAATAGGAATATTATAAGGTATAAAATGAGAAACGAAACTAGCAGGATAAGTCTTAAATAGTGATTAAAAATAATAATAAATAAATCGATGATACCGTAAAAGGAACGCTAAAAGTGATTTTTTTCAAATTGTTTTAATTAAAAAAGGTTTAAATTTTATTTAAAAAATTGAATTTATCAATAATTCGTATAAAAGTTGTCCAAAACTGAGCCGTCCCAGCTATGGCATTGTCAGGAAGGCGCTACTATCAATACTGAACTATTAGTTCCCATTTTTGCCTCGTTGGACAGCCATATAATTATGAAATTTACAGGAAGGTGCTACTAACAACTGGGTTATTAATCCAATTTTTGCGACTTGACGTTTTAGAAATTGTTTGACTGTATTTTGAATTTTTCATCCATCACTGTAGTGTCACTTTCGATCGGTTCTTTTTTCAAAACAATATTGAATTGTCAGTATATCTACAAATAATATTTAAAAATGTACTTAAAATTAAAAATAATTATAATGACATAGCTGATTTAACATGCCAATAATTTGACCTACATGAATAATAAAAAAAGTTCTAGAATAGAGTATCGATAAGAGAAAAAATGTTTTTTTCATACATTAAACAAATCTATTTTTCTCGACAATCCTGCTAGGTGTAAGCATCTAATAAGTACAATAATTTATGCCACTAATAAGGTTTTAAATGGCATAAGTTTTGTAGCTGTACAAAGAACTTAGTACCTGTACCAACCCTTCATACAAAGTGGTTGTTCAACAATGAAAGTGATTTTTTTTGTTGTCCTGCATATTATAAATTATATAAAATAAGTAAACGATATGTTTTAATTAATAAACCGTTATTATCTTGCTAAAAAGTTGATTTTGCTAAAATACATTGTATAATTACCATGTTTCATTGCGCTACCGTTATCCACATTTTTTTTTCTAAGTCCGAGCTTTACCTGAGAACCAAGTGACGTACACTAATCTTGGGAGCCGCGCGGGTCAGCTTATATGAGAATTATTGAAGAAATGCTGTCCATCGGCTCAATACAGAGGTTTAAACATAGGTCTGACTCGCGGTCATCATTGTCCGACGCGGCCCGAACGGAAAGTTAAAGTGTCGCCCATCATTGTCCCCCATGGCCCGAACGGAACAGTGCCATTTTTAGGCTGGCAGCGAAGGTGTAAACCTACAGTCTAGGCCGTTCATCATCATTATTAATGAAAATATTATTTACCTACACATTCTTTTGTAGAGTTGCGGTAAAATTTCAGACATTATACTTACTTCATTCCATATTAGAAGAACCATAACGTAACTGATAGTTTGGAAAAATGTTGACACAAAATGTATGAGGATCTGAAAAGAGATAAAATTTAGGAGTGAGTAAATCTAACTTGCAAAAATACTGTTAATATCGTATTGTGAAACAGAATTATGACGCATCAACAAAATAAAATGTTGTCTGAGAAAAAATGATCAAGATTAAAAAAAATTCAAACAATCAGCCAGATATAAACAAAAAAATATGATTATAGTTACAACGAATCGTGAAGTTTTTTCCAGCAACACCATGCACTCCAGATGACATAGAAACAGGCGACGCAAACGGTCACATTCATCTATTAATACATCTTCGTCCATTTCTAGAAGACCGCTTTTGAAATTCACTTCTTTGACCCATAAATTGAGCTTAGAAGCCAAGAAACAAGTAATGAATATTGCATAAACCATATCCATTTCAAAACTTATAGTTGTCAACAAATACAAGCCCCTCAGAAGAAACCAGTGAGGATCAACAAAACATTTCACAAATATAAGTAAAACATACATAAACACTGTTGTGGAACATAGCGTCCATGATAGAATTTTTAAAAGTTTCGACTGCTTCGCATCGTACAAATTGGAATTCAAATAAGACATGTAGGAAATGAGGTTGCTATTAACATTTCTGTAGATGTAGTTTAAGACACAGGTGACGATAAAATTTAAAGCATAAGAACTATAGTTAACACAGTAGATGACCAACAAAACCAAGCTTAAAAAAGACTTGAAAATACGGAGAGTTTCCTCTAAGATAAAAAGAAGTACTATAGTTGCAAGTAGACTTATAACTATATGTTTATAATCTATAAGTTTGACAGAATTCTTATCAATAATATATTTTTGAGCACATGTTAGTAATTGAAATATGTACATCGGTTTGTACATTTCGTAGAAGTCTTCGTCTATCATGATTCTTTATGTTACTATTCGATAACTCGACAAAACTCATTTGATAATAGTTACGAATAAATAGTTTTCGATCTTATCAGGCTTACTACTAAAATATTCTCAATGTCAATTAAATGTGCTTGATGTGTTATTGCTAGTTTTGTTTGTAGTACCCACAAAGTGTAATCAACTTGAGTAATTTAACGAAAAAGAAAAACATGTTCTACGATAAATATTTTAATAATGATTGATGAAAATTTAAAAGCAAGAGAATCAGTATTATGGTGTATTCGTTAGTATGTAGATCTTTAAAATAATACATAAAACAGTTCGAAAATAGACTATCAATTTATTTTACGGATGCACATATAATTATGTAACATACTTACAACAAATAATCTATACTTATAATAAATCTGTAGAGGTCAATTCTGTACATGAAATATATTTTCAAAATAACTATCAGGGGGTGATTAGTGATTGATACTGATGCCAAAAATGCAATCAGTAAAATTTTGGTCTGTCTGTCTGTATGTTCCTTATAGAAACAAAAACTACTTGACGGATTGTAACGAAACTTGGTACAATTATTAAACATATTCCTGGGCAGGTTATAGTATACTTAAGAATTCCCACGGGAACAGGAATTAGCGGGAAAATCCTTTTGTATGAAAAATCTAAACCGCTTAAGTTAGACGCTTGAAATTTGGCATGCAGGTACCTTAGTAAACTTAAAGCTTAGTTAAAAAAAGGAATTCCCGAAATTCCAACGGGAACGGGAATTAGCGGGAAAATCCTTTTGTATGAAGAATCTAAACCGCTTAAGTAAGACGGTTGAAATTTTGCATGCAGGTACCTTAGTAAACTTAAAGCTTAGTTACAACAGAATATTAAAAAAATCTAAACCGCGTAAGATAGATGAAGGGGGTAAAACGGGATCCACGCGTAGGTAGGTACAAAGTCGCGGGCGGCCGCTAGTAATTAATAATGTTCATCACGAAAGTAGGTAATTTGAAAGTAATTGACTGTCAAGTTAAATTATAAGTAGAGATGAAACGGATATCCGGTAACTATCCGGTAGGCCGGATATCCGGCCTAAATTTACTATCCGGCCGGATACCGGATAGTAACTCACTATCCGGCCGGATACCGGATATTAAAAAACTACGACAAATTTCCTATTAATAAAATGAAATACATTAATGTTTGAGGTAAACATCAATAAAATGGCTTATAATAATGACGGCCTTTATTTAAAGTCCAAAAAGTTACAAAAAGCCATATTAAGGCCTTTAAAAAAACTAATTTCTTTTTCTGGGCTATTCACTCTAATGACGAATACATAAATAGTAAATATCTGTTAAGTCGAAATATTGCCAAATAAAATAGGCGATCTTTTTTTCACTGATGGTCTGATGTCATGATGCAGTTCAGTCAGATTACGCAGCAAGTAAACGGGTAGTATTTTACTGCAAGCCAAAAAATCATCCTTTTGCATACTTTAAAAATCCGAATTCTAAGCAAAAATACTGATTGCAATTTGCACAGCAAAATAATTATAGCCTGACCAGGAACATAAAAACCCTGGCATAGAGGCGCGTCAATTGCATTTGATAGTGCAACACTGAGTACAGTCGTACCTGTGTTAAATTAATAGGCTAACTTTATGTATCAGGATTCAGAATTACGGGCTAATTTGATATTTTCATAAATTAACGAAAAAATATTATTATAGGTAACCTGGTTTAAATAAATTAAATGAAACCATCAATCGAGCTAGTAGGATTTATTTTATTATTCATCAATAATAAAATTCAGAACTTGAATATTCAACTGCAATGTCTGCTAAGAACGCTTCAAACTCGGTACTTCTTTCCCAATTCCATAAAATTCAACACTTAAAAACTGACAAAAAACTTTAAAATAGGTAGTTGAAACAAACCACAGCTAATTTTCATAGTTGACTGTACTATACGATAAACATGTCAGTCAATTTGACAACCTTTGTCGGAAACATTATTCAATGAAAATATTGTCCGAACCCTTAGTATTTCTCTTCGACAAATACTTTAACACATTGTGAACCACTTTTCTTTCACGACTATAAAAAGATTTTAGCAATTTATTTACAAAATCAATTGCGCACATTTAAAATAAAGTTTGTTTACACTATGACAGCAATAAACTGACATGCAAGGTGACATTATAATGAAGTTTTCAGTTACTGTTGCCATTAAAAGAAATTAGTACCATTAGTTTTCCGCAACATGGCGAGGGTTTTTATGTTCCTGGTCAGGCTATACCTCAAAATATTAAAATCTTAGCAGCAATTTAAGTTCGTGACATATTGCTATTTATTTAAAAAGTAAAGCTATTTTATGAATGCATAGCTAATAATAACTTGCGCACAGTAAATGTATTACATCATTTATTTAAAAAAATACTCTCATTTTTTCTATCGTGCACTGCAGTTTATCTAAATAAAAACATCGAACGTCCATGCTTGCGTTCTTGGCCAATAGGTATATTTTTGGATTCTGCAGGCTCGTGACATACTTGAGTCGAATCGCAAGCCCTATAAATGCTTGCATAATATACCTTATTTTAAAAAAGGGGACAGTTAGGTACATTGAACATTCATCCTGCATTTTTTTAAATCCATCTCACTTGTAGACAATACACCAAGTCCGGCGACTTGGTGTCGGCGGCCTTATTTCAAACGAATCATGTCACCGTTTTTGTTTGTCGGCGAAAAGTCGCCGACTCATGTCGGTGGATCGTCTGGACTGCATAATTGAACGGCATAAAGTGTTAGAAAAGACGCAAAATAGAATTTCAGTTCAACTTTAAGAAATAATGCTATACAAAGAACATTATTTTGATTTAATTATTATTGAATTTGCCGAACAAGTTCTCTGAAATTTTGAGACATTATTGTTGAGCAACTTTAAAAATGCATATTAGAAAACATGTTGCAAAAATAGTTATATTGATATGAGTATGAGTATTACTGATGTACGTTCGGGTAAATTTGCTGTGAAATTAGTATATTTCATGAGAAAATAATATTTTTGCGCATCTAACAACATTTTTGTTGCGCGTTTGAGAAAAAAATATAGTACACTTTTGATGAGTATTTTCGTATTATTTCTAGTAGGTACTAGTTTTGTTAAACAATTTGTTTATTTGCAATGAAATAATTTATTTGATGTAAAAGTTATTTAAATTGATGAAAATAAATTGATGAACGATAAGTTATTTGATGTGCGATTAATAATATCCCCAAGTAAACTAATTTAATTTTCGCTATTCAATCACACACTCAAGATGGCAACCGAAATCGCCCGAATTGATCTGCCCCTTAAACAAGTGGCAAAATCTGACATTCTATTCGGACTGATTCGATTTTCGGAAAGTATGACTAGTCTTGTCTATTAATAGACCCACTGATTGCGTTCGAAGCACCTGTGCGGCGCTAAACTCGTCACGACATGCAACGAGACAATGGGCCAACTATCCGGCCGCCGGATATCTGGCTATCCGGCCTAGCAGGTGGCCGGATATCCGGTATCCGGTATCCGGCCAAACAACTATCCGTTTCATCTCTAATTATAAGCTCTTTTTAATTTGTATGCATAAAATGGATTAAAAAACGTAATTAGTTTACTTTATTACTTCCATTGCTACAAATGTTTACGGACGGCAGTAGGTATAATTTTATTCATTCAATAAATTTTTCCTGTCCTTTCAAATAAATTGACACCGTCGATTCTAGGAATTTTAATTAAAGTTTCACAGTTACAACGAACAACCATGAGTACGAAACACGTTTATGTAGGAAATGACCTTTTGAAGATCATTCTTCCGATAATTTTCTCCCAAAAATTGTTTTGCTCGACCAAATTTTCAATTAGCGGGAATTTAATTAAACCAAAGCTCATTTATCAAATTTTATCATGTTTTGTAACCGCTTTTTTAGTGGTCGCTCAATTTTTCTACGTCACAAATTCTCCTTTGCGAAAGGCAATCCATACATTCAGTGCCATACATATAGTTCTCATTCTCAATTTCGTTTTAGTAACCATTCGCTTCACAGCCCATTTTCTTATTAATATCTTTCAAAGAGATTATTTCATTGATCTCGTATCAAAATTCCAAGAGACGATAAGATTGTTCAGCTATGAAAGAATCAATTTCACTGTCACCGCCTTTCACAATTGGTTGCATTTTATTATTATCATTCTTGTGAACTTTATGATTTTCCTGGGTCATTATACATTTTTGGTGTTATGGGATACATCCCACTTCTTTCTGCTTCTCTCGATGATGTATTTTGACATTGACTTAGTAAATGCTATACGAATGATGAAGTTCTTGAAGATTCAAATACGAACGTGGATTTATGAAACTAATACGACGTGTGAATTGGCAGAAGTGGAAAGCACGAAATGGAAAGAATTGTTAGAAATATATACGAATGTATTAGAAGCGTTTGATATTTACATAAGAGTTTATCAGATACAGGTAAGAAAAAGCCAAAATAATTCCCAAAATCGCATGTCAGACTGGCACTGGAGATAGTTTAGCTACAGAACAGTTTCTAAAGCTAAAATATTTTTGAAGTTAGTGTGGAGTGCCATTTTTGGGACATTTGTGATAATTATCTTGTATATGAATACATTGTAAACGTAAATTCTAATTTTCAGATTCTCTATCAAGTACTGGAAGTGTTCGCGCACGCGTTGATTTACGTCGAGGTTTTCATAGAATTTAGTAAATTACCTGTAGAATATACAGTTTCGGTAAGTAAGTAAGAATTATTCTGAATACGTAATCCTCCATTTGGCTCCGGTAAATTGGAGAGAGTCATGTTACTGCAGGCATTTAATTAATTTTCCTCGTGAACTGTGTTTATCTATACATAATAAATCTGTAGAGAGGTCAATTCTGTACATGAAATATATTTTCAAAATAACTATCAGGGGGTGATTAGTGATCGATACTGATGCTAAAAATGCAATCAGTAAAATTTTTGTCTGTCTGTCTGTCTGTCCGTCTGTCTGTCTGTCTGTCTGTATGTTCCTTATAGAAACAAAAACTACTTGACGGATTTTAAGGAAACTTGGTACAATTATTCTTCATACTTCTAAGCAGGTTATAGTATACTTAGGAATTCCCACGGGAACGGGAATTAGCGGGAAAATACTTTTGTATGAAAAATCTAAACCGCTTAAGTTAGACGCTTGAAATTTGGCATGCAGGTACCTTAGTAAACGTAAAACTTAGTTACAACAGGATATTGCAAAATTTCCACGGGAACGGGAGTTAGCGGGAAAAAACATTTGTATGAAAAAATCTAAACCGCGTAAGATAGATGAAGGGGGTAAAACGGGAGCCACGCGTACGAAGTCGCGGGCGGCCGCTAGTTCACAATAAAATTAGATTTACACGTTCGTGGTTTGCGGTCTGTCACTGTCAAGTTACACCATATTCGTAAAAGCTTTGCATCCCGTTGAAATTTAGAGAATTTGTAAAGATTTAAAGGGAAGTTTCATAGAAATTTAAATGTTCTAAAGCCAATATTTTAGGCTGTACGCTGCGCTAATGACTCAAGTAAGTATTATTATATCTGGTGGCTTGGCAGTGCCCTCGCCAAGCCGATCAAAACAGCGGCACTAATTAATTGAAAAGCTGAATTATTGTTATTTCGTAAAACGTTATTTGATCCTAAAAGGTCTGCGCATAGGCTAAACATTATTCAAATTCAAATAGTTTATTCAGTACATAGGCCCTTTGTAGGGAACTTATACACGTCCCAAATATAGCTTGCCCTACCACCACTTCGGGACAACATATGGGCTGGTGCTGAGAAGAAGTGGCGGAAGAAACTCAGTCACCTTTGACAGCCTCTTTTTAAATAAAATACAGTAATTATAAATTGCTTACATGACACGCAATAAGTGGTGTACTGCCGGTCGACTTAGAGGTACAAAAGCGTGCGGCTATGTACTTCGCATCAAGGGAAAATTATAACCTCCGATTTCTTAAATAGCCGCGATCGTTCTAAAATAAGTCGATTATTTGATTCCCGAGAAGTCGTTGAAGAAGATTTACTTAATGAATGGCAAAAAAGATGGGATACGTCAGTCAAGTCAAAGGACGTCACTTATATAAATTCTTCCCGAATGTACGCGAACGTCTAACTAGGCGATGGTTACAAATCGACCATTGCTCGTCGCAGTTCCTCACGGGACATGGCAACTTTAAACATAAACTTCACGAATTCAAACTAGTTCCGTCTCCTTTTTGCGAGTGTTCCACTGATGATGTCAGTCATGAGCAGTCTGCCCATCATATCTTGTGGGAGTGTGATCTTTGGAAACATGAACGTGATATAATGCTTAATTCAATACAACATACATCTGTTTCCGCAATTTATTACACCGATCTTGTCGCGACAAGGAAAAATTTCCGTGCTTTTAAGCGATTTTGTGAAAAATATTATTGGCAGGTAGTTGCTAATTGCTCATAAGATAGGCCCCCTTAATTTAATTTATTGTCCGTGGTGCATAATCTTTTTCTTAAAGGTTTTAAACCTTTGTTTGTCACCTGTCATCCGCTTTGCAATGGAGGGAAGTCGAACCTTAATTTCGAACTCCTCCTATGTTCTTCTGATTAATTTCGTTGCGGGTCCAATGACAGTTTAACTTTCCCCCGGGACAAACTTGACCTTCATTGGTTGGGTTTTTGTGGCGGTCAAGCTGTAGATCCTGGCTACACAGGAGTTGCAGTGGTGGGAACGAGAGGTGGGAATAGTCCCGTACACGCAATAAGTGCGAGCTAGGCAGGTAAAATCCACGCACTCTTGTCATTTAAATAGTCGTTTATTTTATAGTATCCTTTTTTCATTAGGATTTTCTTAACCTGTACTTTGAACTTTTAGCATCATTTAACACTACAGTACACGCGCCCCTTTTTTTTACACCAATACACGCGCGGCCTACTCTGGTAAGCCAATTTAAAATCACTGTAAATCAGTTTGTAAGCAATTTATGAATAAAATTACTATGTAAATAATAAAAGTGTTTATTATAGTTCCTTTAATAATCCAAGTTTCTTTATGAAACTATTTGGGGTCAAACATTATTAACGGATTTAAAATTTGAAATATTTTTGGACCAAAATTGCACTCTGAGATCCATGTTAGCAAAAAAATTATTTACTGAAAAAATGTGATTTGTTTTTTATCTTTCATAGTATTCAAGACTTTCTACTACCTGGTACATAGGGTAAATCCATTTTTTGGAAGTCTTCCATATTTTTTTTGTCAAGTGATTTCGGGCTTTTGAGTAGACCCGCAGTTTTGACGGCCAATTTTAGAGAAATGCGCAGACACTAGCGACCCAAGCTTTTCTGGCTTATTGACAAATTTAGTAAACGAGGCTTTCCTGGAATGCCAGCTCTCTGACGCAAGTTTTTAATAAGTTAAAGCGTAAAATGTTACTCTGGTCTACTATAGTAGGCCACGCGTGTAATCTAGTGTTAATTACTTTATCTATTGCAGTGGTTAGGCTTATTGCTGACCATCATGCTGTTGAAGAATCTGATCAGTTTGACAATACTTTGCTTTTCCTGCGATGAGTTCTACAAGACCATAGACTATACAAATGACTTTGCTGCTTCTATGATGGCCACTGATATTTCTCGTAAGTTTGTTTTAATTGTTGAATTTTATGCCTTAGGTACGTAGTCAGTAGGGTTGCCAACATTTCATCAGCGAAATATAGTATTTTCCAAAATAAGGTGTAAAAAAATATAGTACATTTAAAAAAAATATAGTATTTTATGGGAAAAACAAAAAAATAGACAAATATACATTTTTTAATTATTTATTTTTATAAAAACTATATATTTTTGCAGTTCTTGCGCTGTGTAACAGTTTTTTGTATAAAATAAAAGCGTCATATGCTTTGTCACATTCAATTTTTAAATTGAACCAAAAAAAATATATTTTTTACGTTGTTCTAACGCCGATTTTAAAATTGACATAATATGTTGTGATAAGGATAGAGACATGCAATTTTTAGTTTTACAAAAGTAATACGATAGAGAATAATACAAAGCAATAAAAACCACCTGTTATAGGGGCATTTTTTGGAGAAATTGATCAAATAACCAAAAAAACACGAATTTAAAAGCAGAATTTTTTTCAAAAAGTATATTTTTTTATTATTTGTTGGCATTTTCTGGGTATTTTATGTATTTTATTAGTATCGCCTGTTATTTAGCATTATTATTGTTTTTATTTTATCAGGATATACCTCTTAGTTTAAAAGTTATTACGTTTTCTTTACGAGAAGTAATTGGAAGAAAAAAAATTCTATAAAAAATTTGAAAAAATCTCAAAAAATTTTTGACCTCTTTTTTCTCGAAAAAAATAGGTCTAGTTTCACATATTTTCATATGTGCACTTTATCGTGAGTTCGTGACTCACACTGTATATTTTGGGGATCTTCAGTAATCCAGTCATACCTACTCTCTTTTCCACTCCGGTTTATTTTATTTGGAGTCTTTTTGGTATTTTTCGTTTTTTAATCGGCGTTAGCGGCGCAATAGAATTTGACGCACTTTCGTTATCACTACCACTTTCCATACCTAATTTATATAAGATTTCAACTTTTCAAAAGAAATAACAACATCTAGTTGAAAACGATTCTGCCGATAAATAAAGCAGACCAAAATATCGTTTGACGACGTTAAAATTTACGTTGTCAATTTGACATTGACCAGTTCGTTACGTGCGATGGGGCGGAAAGGTTCTGGAATGGAGGCCGCGTACCGGAAAACGCAGCGTGAGACGTCCACCTACAAGGTGGACCGACGACATCGTAAAGGTAGCAGGGAAGCGCTGGACGCAGGCCGCTACCAATCGATCAATATGGAAAGCATTGGGGGAGGCCTATGTTCAGCAGTAGACGTCCTATGGCTGAAATGATGAAGTTCGTTACGCAAGCGTTCGGATACACGCTATCGCCTATCGGGTATGTTCACGGACCTCATCAAAGGAAATGGTACGTGCGCAATAGGTTATATGACTTAGCCATCTTAACAGTTAAAAGTTACTTTAAAGGCGCGTTCTTATTTTTTTAAAATGAAGTATTTGTTTGTTAGATTTGTCGGTGTTGAAAATATAGTATTTTTGCGTACTATATATTTTTTCAACAGTATATAGTACGCAGACCCGAAATATAGTACAATACTATATATTATAGTACGGTTGGCAACCCTAGTAGTCAGTGTCAAATAAGTTCGTGAAACCCAAAGGGGCCAAAAAGTTCGCAACACGAATGATAATAAAGCCTTACGCGAATATAACACTTGAGGGCTTAGTGTGTTTACATCAAACAAACGTCGTCATTAGTGAGCGCGTAAAAAATGACATTAAATGTATGACGGATTGTACAGCGCCCCTAGCGGGAAACGTTAAAAAACTAAAATTTTCATACATTTTTTAAACGCGCGCGCTCACTGGTGAGCGCGTTAGATGTAAACTCACACTAAGCCCTCCGTATTCACAAACGATGCTTGCTTAAGTGAAGCAGTAATGCTATACGAAGTCGAACGCACAGCGTTGAATAGGCTCTTATTTGTGATTTGTTCGTGTGTGTCACTCCGCCACTCAAGTATTGTCTATGAATAGATTTTAGGGACCCTGTGCATCCACGCGCACTGTGAGACCTCATAGTAATGTTTTGTGAATACAATTGTATCTTCTTGTACCTTATTCTTTCTTATTATTCCAGAAGAAGCTAGAAGATTCTTCAAGAACGTTCGCCGCACGAAAACTGCGGTGTTCCACAAGATGGCCGCTTGCGGTTTGGTCTGCGTGGACGCAGCGTTGCCGCTACGACTATCGAGTCTTGTCACTACTTATACTTTAGTTTTGTTGCAGTTTGTCTTTTTGTAAATTTTTGTCTACCTATTTCATTAAATTAAAAAATCATTGCAGAAAATTTTTAAATATTTTTTCTATTTTTAAAAATAATAAGACTTTTCTTGAGGCTTCATAAAAATATAATATTTTTTCAATATAAAAATATTTTTTCCATGTGGGATTCGAACCCAGAACCTTCGGATCGAACTCGGTGACATTAAAAGGCCCGTCCGTGGCACTACATTACAACCGGGCCTATAATTATACACAAATTAACTTTATTATTAATTAATATTGAGTTAGCAGTAAACATTATTATTTATTTTTATCTAATTTCATTACCTAAATAAATTACGAAAACCTATTTCAATATGCTACTCATCGGTTTCCGTGGTGTAGCGGTTATCACATCTGCCTAACACGCAGAAGGCCCCCGGTTCGATCCCGGGCGGAAACATTTTTTGATTATTCTGTATTTTTTTTTTTCATAACTTTTAAATAAAATTAAAAAAGTTTGAGATAACACTGGTGGAATTATTTATCTAGCTCTTTTTCACGATCATAATAAGTTCATTCAATCTCATTTTAATACGTGTAACGCCATCTAGTGGTGAGTAATTTTACTATTTAGTTTTCATGACTTGCTTATTGAAGCTGCTACCAAAAGCATGCTTTTTATAAGCCCCTACAAGCCGTAGTTCGGCTACGACTACTAGCCGCTAGATGTCACTACTTTACCCAAAACTAAATCGGACCAAAATAAATAAAAAATACTCTTCAAGATTATAATTATTTGAAAAACAAAAAAAATATACAAAAACAAGTTCACGTATAAGTAGTCTCAACCCAAAATGTATGAATTTGTAGCCACCATTCTGAACTTAATTAGTTTCGCCACAGATAATATAATACTAGGTTTCGCTGACGTAACATTTTTGATTAAAATGCATCTTTTGTGAATTTTACATAATTTCACAAAATTTGATCCTCGGAAACGAAACTAGACACTGTTGGATGGTGTCATGGTACAATGCTTACAGAGCGAGTTCTTTAAAAAAATCAAAGAATATTAAAATGGCTGTGGTATGGTATGTAACGTATTTAGGTAAGTATTGACCGTATTTGAAGAGTTATAATGAGGAGGCCTTGTAGGAGGACATAAACTGAAGCCACGAAGGACATATACACGTAAACTGAAGCCACGATAGCCGAATGAATGGTGAAGGGGTCGGACTGGCCGACTCGTGATCCGTGGAACGCAGGTAGAATCCGCCCCTCGACTATTGTGGAAAGCCCACTCGTAACACAAGCATTTAGCGTAGTACGAGGGGCTACCGGGACTATTAGTAATTTGTGCAATACAAATTATTGTTTCCTCAAATCCTTCGAACCTCCGAGGACCGACGACATGGTAAAGATTGAGACAGCGCTGGACGCAGGCCGTTACCAATCGATCAACATGGAAAACATTGGGGGAGGCCTATGTTCAGCAGTGGACGTCCTATGGCTGAAATAATGATGATTCGAACCTCCGTCTATATTATGAACGTTTAGAAGCGAGAACACTCGCTTTTTATTAACCTACATAACATACTATATTCAGCTTACTCAGTGCTGTGCATTTAATAATATTATCTGCGGAAATAAAACTATTTACCTATCAAACAGTTCTTATCATTGCACTTCCAGGAAAAAAAGAAGCGCACAGAGATCATCGCACGATAAAAATTGCAACGACTGATAAAAATGCAGTTTAATAAAAAGGGTAAATAAACCTTATTTGCGAAGTTTTGCACACTGCGTAAGAGGTGACAGGCATATCGCTGATACAGACTTGAGGAAGGGAAAGACATTTCTAAAGCGACAGAAAATATAACTTAAGACTATACAATTTTGTGTACGAACATAATTGAACTTACATAAAACACTACATAGGAAATATTAGTAACAAGTTTTACTCAATTTGAGATTAAAAGTAGGTAATAAACGATAATTACTTACTTGGAGATAAATTTAAACAATAGTACAATGTTCAACACCTTTCTATGACATTGAAGGATATAAATATTTTTCCTACTTTGTTAATTAATATCGTTGTTTAGAGTTTGTAGAAAAATGTAATGTATTATAATTAAGCTTTATTAGTGGACCGACGATCTGGTGAAGGTGCCTAGATGCGAGCGGCGCAGGACCGGTCTTTGTGGAAATCCTTGGGGGAGGCCTTTGTCCAGCAGTGGACGTCTTTCGGCTAAAACGAACGAACTAACGAACGAATGATTGACTGTTCTGCTACCTCGACGTACGCGCACCGTTAACGGTGACAAACGCAGAAGTATTAGCAAGTTCACACACCTTTTTTCTTCGGTCAATGCACTTGCATCTTCAGAAAAGGTAGATATCGATTAACGTCCGATTACAGATGTAAAATCAGTCAGTCAATCGGTAAAAATGTTGTGAAATAATGTGTAAGAGAATGAGTAATAATTTCATTAGAATAAACTTAGTAATTAAAGACCAATGCAAAGGGACTTTTCTCTGACTGACTGAACTGTTATGTTTAACCTAGGCCACTGACAAAACCAATTGGATATTTTTTTTATACTGTGGATGTCATAAGAAGATCGGCAAGACTTGGAGCGAGATCAAACGCGAAGGTCAAGACCGAACGCGATGGAGGACGCCCTCTGCCCCATCTAGGGGACATAGGACCTTAAATCAAGTAGGTAAGTCATGTGGATGTCATATAAAAGGTGACTAAAACCAAACTAAGTTATGCGAACATCAGGCCAGCGCGGCAGCGTGAGGTGTAGGCTAAACCCTCTAATTTGTATCTGGTCATCTTTCTTTTTCTTTCGTTTCAGCCGAAATGACGTCCACTGCTGGACAAAGGCCTTCCCCAAGGATTTCCACAAAGAACGGTCCTGCGCCGCCCGCATCCAGGCACCTCCCGCGACCTTCACCAGATCGTCGGTCCACCTAGTAGGAGGCCTGACCACGCTACGTCTTCCAGCCCGTGGTCGCCACTCGAGAACTTTCCTGCCCCAACGGCCATCGTCTCTACGAGCTATGTGCCCCGCCCACTGCCACTTGATTTTAGCAATTCTGCGAGCTATGTCGGTTACTTTGGTTCTCCTGCGGATCTCCTCATTTCTGATTCGATCACGCAGGGAAACTCCGAGCATAGCCCGCTCCATCGCCCTTTGGGTGACCTTGAGCCTTCTTATGAGGCCCATAGTAAGCGACCACGTCTCAGATCCGTATACCATCACTGGCAACACGCATTGGTCAAATACTTTCGACTTAAGACACTGCGGTATTTCGGACGTGAGTATATGGCGAAGCTTCCCGAACGCTGCCCAATCTGGTCATAAGATTAAATAATCTGATAACGATGATGAAGCCATGTGAAACGAAAGGGAAAGCAACGAGTAGGTATTCCTTTGGGGGCTTATCTAAAACCACTAACAACCTTCCATTGGCCTATCTAGGAATCAAACCGAAACTATAAATCAATCACAATCACAGCAAGTTCCAAAGTAGACACTATTTAAAATGTGAATCTAACCTTGGTTTTTTTAGGATAATTGGTAATTTTTATTTTCAAATTACTAATAGTCTCGTTTACCCCTTGTGGTAAGCTTAATATGTTTGTGTTAGAGTGGGTTCACCACGATAGTCCAACGGCAGTGGGGTACGATCCCGCGTTCCTCGGATCAAGAGTCGACCAGTTAATTAAGGTAACTCTTACATTAAGTAAACAGATGGTTTTAGTGTATGTCTCGTTGGTTGTCCTATTAAACAGCGTCGGCCGTTTGGTGTAGTGGTTCGAAACGGACTACTATTCCGGAGGTTGCGGGTTCGATTCCCGCACAGTACAAACATTTGTGTGCATGAACATATTTGTTTGTATTGGACTGGGTGTTTTCTATGTATAATATGTATGTATTTACAAAAAAAAAAGTATTTAAGTATGTATATCCGTTGTCTAGTACCCATAGTACAAGCTTTGCTTAGTTTGGGACTAGAAGCGCAGTGTAAAATGTCCAAGGATATTTATTTATTTATTTATTTAAACAAATAAAGTAAGTAGCAACTACTTGACCGAGATCCCAAGCCGACCACAGACAAAATGTTGTTTTTTCAATGCGCATGAGTAGTTACATAACACCAGGAAGCCATTACAATGCCTTTGATTCTTCTCATTTTGCACGCGTTGCGTAAAACTGGTTGCAATTTTAAGATTCTAGATATACAGGGTGTTGGGAAAATATTTGTTGAGATTTTTTTAAAGTACCTAAATTGTAGAGAAATAGGTACTACAGAGCTTAAAGTCTTAAGCAAGCGATTTCTATAAAATTATTTGAAAAAATTCTTGAGTTCGAAAGTCAGGAAAGTTCTTGAGTGGCGACCACGACCCGGAAGACGTAGCGTGGTCAGGTCTCCCACTAGGTGGACCGACGATCTGGTGAAGGTCGCGGGAGGTGCCTGGATGCGAGCGGCACAGGACCGGTCTTTGTGGAAATCCTTGGGGAAGGACTTTGTCCAGCAGTGGACGTCTTTCGGCTGAAACGAACGATTTGGAAAAATATAATTGATTTAATTATATTAATAGGATCTCAAGATATAACCCAAATACCGAACCACATTAAATATGCATGTAGAACGTAAATTATGAGAAGGCACGGTCTTTTTTACCTTAGCTGACTTATTACATATCTTGTAATATATTTCCATTATTTTTCTTACCTTTTATTTTGCTTGTTTACCTTTATAAGCAAATGTGACTGAGTTCCTTGTGCTACTTTTTCGCATCAGCATCTTTATTATTTTTCTATTCATATAGAGCCAGCTATTAGGTACGTACAAAGCTGTTATTTCACGAAACTTTTAAAACTAGCTTAGAAAAAATACTATCGTTTTATTTAAAAAAAAAAACTATGTGAGAGTTTCTTGAATGTTTGTTTTTATCCAAGTAGATTTGTTAAGTTTATAAAAAAGGTGCTGTTTAAAATATAAAAAAATATCAATTTTTATTTTACGACTCTACCATATCTTTTTATTAAACTTAATTTATGCATGTCTACCCTAATTACCTACAACTAATCACGCAAATCGATTTTATTGGCATTAAAAATTTTCAACGTCTTGTTTCGCAAATGCAACCGACGTAGAAAGTGAATCAGCCTGTACACGCTCGCGTTCCGGTCTACTTGTGGCTATTACGCAACACCCTGTGGAAATGGCCGGCGTCTGAGCCACTTCACGGTGGCTGGGTTACGAGGGTGGCTGTGGTTTACTTCGGTGGTTGCTAACGGGACTATTCCCACCTCTCGTTCCCACTGCAACTCCTGTGAAGCCAGGATCTACAGCTTGACCGCCAATAACCCAACCAGTGAAGGTCAAGTTTGACGGGGAATGTTAAACTGTCATTGGACCCGCAACGAAATTAATCAGAACAACATCATTTAGGAGGAGTTTGAAGTTAAGGTTCGATTTTAAAGTTTCGATGTTCGGTTCGATGGATTTGCCGATAAATGAAGCAATTGCTTATTAGCATCACATCTCCCCTTGTCGGCCGTTTGGTGTAGTGGTTCAGAACGGACTACTATGCCGAGAGGTCCCGGGTTCGATTCCCGGGCGGGCAGAAATTGAAATGATGAATTTTAATTTCTGTGACGGGTCTGGGTGTGACTATGTATAATATTTAATTTATGTATAAAAAAAAAAAGTATATAAGTAGTATATCCGTTAAGCTAGCACCAACAACACAAGCATTAAGTTGCTTACTTTGGGGCTAGCTGGCGCTGTGTGAAATTGTCCAAAGATTTATTTATTTATTTATTTATCTTGGGAGCACCAAAAATAGCACCAAACGAATTGCTAGCATATACAACTATATTATTTTATTGTATGTAATAATAAGTAATGCTAACTCCACGTATCTTTATCGCATATATTCTAAGGTAGGATTTCTACGTATTTTTTAAAGACTGACAGATTGTGACTCCTTTCGCAACACCCTGTGGAAATGGCCGGCGTCTATGCTACTTCACGATGGCCGGGTTATGAGGGCTGTGGCTTAATTTGGTGGCGGCTAGTCGCTAAGTGGTCACCTAGAAATTCATTCGTTTCAATTAAAGGACGCCCACTGCTGGAAAAAGGTCTCCCTTAAGGCGAGTTTCAAACGAAGAGTTAAGCTAAATTAGTTAAGCTTAGTTTGCTTATCTGACGCAGTTTCCCATAGTTGTTTTCATAGATTGCAGTCTGCATCGTTCGTTCGTTTCAGACAATATTAAAGGTCCACAGCTGGACAGCAAAGCCCTCTCCTATAGATCCACAACAACCGGTCCAGCGCTGCCCGCATCCAGGTGCTTTCCATGACCTTTACTAGATCGTCTGTCTATTTATAGATGGTGAAATTAATTCCGAATACACACCATTTTTACTGGCTCGAATTTTATGGCCACTACAACTGGCCACTACAATTAAGCTACGTGAAAAGTATAAAAAATCTATATAAAAAACGAGGATCTAATAATTAGATTAAGATCTTAGATATGTAATTAAACTCTCGATTAGACTTTTTTTTATCCATAACGAGGAAGCTCTTGGCCTGTATGTGGTGGTACAGGCCAAGAGCCAAAGTCAAAGTCAACGTCAAAATTTCTTTATTTGTTTAGACTAATAAATAGTTCTTACAAATCGTCATAATGCTCTTAAGGAGCCTCTACATGTCTCATAATCTTTTTACCCTACCAGCGCTTCGAGACCAACATTTGGCAAGTGCTGAGAAGAAGCGCCGCAACAAACTCAGTCACCACTGTCTGCCGGTTAATATAAATAAATAGAAATAGTAGTAGTGAATCGAATGTACCTAACATTCGATTCAGGAGCAGTTCACTGAATTTACCATGCATTCTTGTATGGTGTATCATAAGAATGGGTATACAAGATTGCGTGGTATATTAAACAAGGTAGTGACGTGCTAATTATCTAAACTTACAATTAAGGTACTAGTATACATAAATTTGAATAACTTGGATTGACCAGTCCCCGAAAGCAGCGAGCAGCAGCAGCCTGATGGTAAGTGATGATCAGGCCGAAGATGGAAGCGAGCTTCACCCGGAATTCTCAACCACGGATGAACTGGCTTTACCTCTACCTGCCGGAATACAATAATGCTGTTAACGTTGTTGTTATGGCGACAGACTTAGGTAAGATAGTGGTAGCTAGCCAGGCGGACTTAGAACAAGCCCTACCACCAACCAAACCGAATAGAAAAATCTGCTCCCACTGGGAATCGAACCCGGGATCTCTGCATCTGAAGCAGGTGGTCTTACCACTAGACCACAGAGGCGGTCACCAAAGGAGGTCCTCAATTCAGTACTCAGATAGGAACCACTGGTTGAAAAATCATGCCCTGGAGTAAGTACAATTCACAAAATTGTTTCAGAGCGCATCAAACTTTCTTTAAATGAAAACTTTTTAGCCTTCAATAAAAGCTAGGTGGTCTTCATGACTAATTTTACACATAAAAATGCCTTCAAAAAGCAAGTGTTATACCAAGAACACATCGTACCACCATTGTTAAATTGAATCAGATCTCGTCATCGATTTCGTTTCATTCATGCAATTCTGCTTAGTTGTAGAATGTTTGTTTACCTACTTATTTAGGTACTTGGAAACAAGGTAAGTGCTGATTGTGAAAAATATTGTAAAAATATCGCTAACTTCGATTGTGATGACGTATTGGAAATTAGTTACTTACCTATGAAATTTCACGAGTTTTATGAATAGGTTTTGCGTCTTTGCTTTTTTCAGTGTGGATTTAGGATAGTCCTTAGTTTCTGTTTTGTCAAGAAAGAGCGAATTCTTTTAGAACCAATATAATTCCCTATATTTGTTATAAGTTCCACCAGTTCGTACTAAGAGTTTCGATAACTCTTTGATGATGCGAACAGCTAGGGACTGGAATTTTCTGCCTGCTGCTGTTTTTCCTGAACACTTTAATCCGGGCCTTTTCAAGGCGAGAGTGAATAGGCACTTACAGGGCAGATCATAGACCACATCTCACATAACACCAGGTGCGATTGCGGTCAAATACCTGCCTTAAGCTTAAGCGTAAAAAAATCCCCGTAATAGGCGCTGTTTGACAATAATGTAAGTCTAATGTGCCCAATGAAACAAAAAAAGGTTGTATTGAAGCGCAAGCGCCGCTTTTCTTGTTTTCCGAGTCGGAGGCTGCGTGAGTCGGTCGCCGACCCGCCGCGCCGGCCTTGCACGTGCGAGCGGTACACACGAACGACACATTGGAGCTGCATAGACGAAAAATATTTTTTAAACACATGTATTGTACCTACCGTGTTGTACGTTGGAATTTGTCGTATAAAAGAGCTTTTGTATGTTGAAAAAGGTTTCGCAACACTGAAATTGTAACAAAATTATATAACTTTGTTCTTTATCTTTATTTAAAATTCTTACAAATTCAATGCAACTCCCACAGGATAAATTGCTAAACAACTATTTTATTTAGGTAGGTATCTATGTACATAGATGCTCCATTTGCTTGCAGATTTCAATAATATTTGAATTTTCGTTTTGAAAAGAAAATATGACCATCATTCAATAAAAAATATAAATCTATGTTGAGCTATATTTTTGTGAGAAATGAAGGTTAATACTATTAAATTTAAAAAAAAACATAAAATTTTTCTGCCCCTGATTCTAAAGAGTGTCTCAGTTTCCTCGACAGACTTTTGTCTTTTTATTTTTATCAACGTTATGAAAAATAATTATCTACTCTACGCTTCAACAGAATACCAACTACCAACATAAGCATTTTTTGCATTTGAAAGCTCAACAAAATAATCGAAAATAATGTAACACAGACAAATTGTCGGTCGAATTTGTCCTGCGGGTGTGCGTGCGCCCGCGCCGGTGCCGGTGCGTTGACACTATGCAGTTTTCGGTAATGAGATGCAGCAAGTTCACGGCACTAGTGCGCGCGCGATCAAAAAATATAGCGCGTGCACTATTTTGTGATCTATTTTTCTGTAGATACCTACTCAAGTTTTTTTAATCAAATCAAATCAAATCGAATCATTATTCCATTTTTTATTACTAACTAGCGGCCGCTCGCGACTTCGTTCGCGTGGATCCTGTTTACTCCCTTAGGGGTTGAATTTTGCAAAATTCCGTTTTAGTTACCTACGTTATAAAAGGAACCCCCATGCTTTAAGACTCCTAGCACTTGTAGTTTCTGAGATTTCGTGATAAGTGAGTGAGTGAGTAGTGACCTTTCGCTTTTATAGATATAGATTTTTCTGTAGATAGGTACCAAGTTTTTTTAATCAAATCATATCGATAGAATAAATAAATATTCTATATTCCTAAATAGTCCTTTTTCAATCGTCAGATATCTAAAATCTATCTAAAGTATAGCTTGTCATTTTGACATATTATTTCCCATATTAAAACTGTGACGATGTCTATTCCTGAGGATATTTTCAGTAATTCAAAAAGCATTTATGGAAATTTCCCCTGCCACGTTCCTCCATAGTAAAAGCACGTTTATCTTCCCGGTTTTCGGGTGCAGATATAGTGCGTTGCCCCGGGCCTTCACCTCGGAGAAAGTTGTACTACCCACGAGGAGCATCTTACTCATTTAGTTCATTCACATCGGGATGGCACAGGGAAAGGCGTGGAGAGGATTGTGGTATGAAGAAGTATTAAAAACTAAGAAAAAAAGAAAACAGTTTTTCCATCAGCGTTATCCAGCTGAAAAAAGGTACGTTTTATTTATTGTAATTTAGGCATACATGTCTTTGTATGCATAGGTACTTATTCATAACAATGAGCATTTTATTAAATTGCAAGGTAGCTGCAATAGGTAGGTAATTGCGATATAAATAATAAATTAAGTGATCAATAAAAAACTACGAAAAATGTGACGGCGAAGGTATGTAAGTACTTACTTACGTAGGTATAATGGAATACCTACGTATCATATTTCGCAAATGTGATTTTTTCAGTAATTTGATACTACAAATATTCGTAAACAGCAATAATGTTCAAGACGTGTTATAAAAAAATATTTTTTTTTTATTAAACTACTTATGCGCAACTTGTTCGTTTTAAGCTTTTACACCTAAAGCGCGAAATTATTTTCAGAACTGTCGTAAAAGGAAAACACCTAAATTTAGTATAATAATAGCTTCATCATAATAGATCATTTTAGTCTCCACTGCGGGAGCACGACCCTCTTTAATTTACCAGAGGCAAATGGATACCTTGTCAGAGGGTATTTAAAGAAGCGTAGAAATAAACCATTTTCATCAATTAGGATTTCTATAAAACCCACTTTGAATGAATTTAAAAATAAAAATATTTTACGAACACAAATCACGCGCCTCTCCACGCACGCCTCTGTCCCAAACCTCCAAGGCTGCAGAGGAAGAAAGCTTGGAAAGCGATAGTGGAATGCTCTTACGCATCCCCCCTCCCCCCTCCACAGTGCAACGCCTTGGACATTGTATTGAAGGCTTTTAGTTTTGGTAAACTTCGAAAGCGTTGTTGGAGTTTTAGTTTTGAATGTCAAAAAGTTTTGTTCACTCACCTGTGATTACTTTTAAAACTTATTTAAGTTACACTAAAGGTGGGTTGCACCGCCTAATTTTGACGGTAACTATGACTATAACCGGTGATTTTTGTATGGAGTTTGACAGATTTTTGACGTTTGTCACAGTTAAAGTAAGATGGTGCAACCCAGCCTTATAAGCGAATAAAGGAAGTATCGTTTTAAGTTAGGTACCTACTCGACGTTTTATGAGAACATCGTTCGTTCGTTTCAGCCGAAAGACGTCCACTGCTGGACAAAGGCATCCCCCAAGGATTTCCACAAAGACCGGTCCTGCGCCGCTCGCATCCCCGCGACCTTACCAGATCGTCGGTCCACCTAGTGGGAGGCCTGCCCACGCTACGTCTTCCGGCTCGTGGTGGTCATAAGAGACCATGAACCTTATAAATACACACACATATAAGTTACATATAGATGGAACACATATTTGTATGTTTTAACAACCGAAATAAAGACGCTTATGGGATCAAACTCATTACAATATTTAATTTTTCTCTTTCTTTCTCTGCGTTTTGAAAGTGGTTATCTTATCAATTACCTAATGTAGTTAGTTACTTAGAAATCATAGCTCTTTATTATCAATTCTTTACTTTTCCACCACCACCTTCCTCGAGCATACTCAAACTGCACATGCACACTCTAAATACTTCTGCAAGTTGCTCCTGTAGCGAAATTGAGAGGGTTGGTAGTATTTAGGGTTTCTGATTTCTCGACTTATTTTTTTTCTCGAGTTTCGGGAATTCTCGAGGCCAAAGTCTCGAGTTTTCTCGGGTCTCGAGTCTTTTAGTTAAAACTGTTGAAATCGGTTGAAATTTAATAAAAACACGGGTTTTTATTAATGTTATAATGTGTCTGGGTTATAATCAATAATACTGTAAAGTTTCAACCAAATCCGTTCAGTAGTTTTTGCGTGAAAGAGTAACAAACATCCAGACATCCACACAAACTTACGCATTTATAATATTAGTAGGATAATTATAACTTAGTAATTAACTAAAGGAACAAAAGTCATAAAGTCGCGTGTACTTTAAGGATTAATAACCATAAATATCTGGAGCTCCAATTGAATCACTTGTTTTCCAAAGAACACAAGTCCAAATTAATTGAAAAATTACGATAATGAACCTACATTTACAAACAAAAAAAACTTTTAAATAAATTTTTAAACTTAAAGATAACGACTTGAATAAACGAATTAACGAGTACCTAAACTAACAGATAGTTAACAAAAAAAATCAGTCTTTAAAACAGTCAGTTATACAAACATAATGAAATATAGCATACTCGTAGGTGAACATTATTAGTTTCGGTTAAGATCATTACTTGCAAATCAAATTAGTTAAAAAAAGGAAAGACTAGATCAGTCTAAACGCAACGTTAACCTATTAAATAATTAAAAACTTACTTTTGTCTAAGAAAATAGGCTTTCAAGAATATTAAAGCTTCAAAATCGAAACTCGAGAATTCTCGAGCTCCGGTAATTTTTTTCTCGTCTCGAATGAAGCCAAATTTCTCGAGTTTTCTCGAGTTCGAGAAAGCTCGAGCAGAAACCCTAGTAGTATTAAATACCTAGGAGTAACCGTGGACCAAAACCTGTCCTATAAGGAACACATTTCCCAACTTTCCAACCGTACCCGTAAAATCATACACGTTATGAAAAATTTAAGATACTCGGCCCCGAGGGAAACTCTGCTGCTAGTGTACAAAACCCTTTGCCAATCCCTGATTATGTATTGCATTCGAGTGTGGGGAGGAGCTGCTAAGTACATAATGATTGAGCTTGAAAGAGCCCAAAGGGCAGTTCTTAAAGTGATGCTCAGGAAGCCTTTCAAATATAACACAAACCAGCTTTACTCGGAAGCAGGAGTCTTGAGAGTTCGTCAGCTGTTCATATTAAGGGCTGCCACTGGCATGCACACTATCACCCTCAGGTCTCCTGATTACGAAAAACTGTGTAAGCAACGTGTCTTTAAGATCCCGGTCCCAACAGTACGCACTAAATTTGCCAAACGTCACCCTACTTTTTTGCTACCATTCATATACAACAAAACTTGCCGTAAATTAAAAATTAAAACCCTTTTTAAAGGTTTTAAAGGTTACCGCGACACAAGCTTCGCTTAGTGCGGTATCCGCTAGATATAAGGACTTTATGTATTTGGTTTTACTGGCAATAAACGTTTTATTATTTTATTATTATTATTATTATTTTATAATCATCTATCAGTTATTACCGGGATCATTTGGGATATATTTTTTCTATATTAATTTTTTTGTGTTGATAAATCATTTCGAACTTAATTTTTTTTTACGTAAATCAAAGTATCACGGAATCATACGGTTCGAACTTATAAACCAAATAAAAACTAAAAGCTTTAAAAGCTCGAAGGACCATTGAAAGTGATATCCTCCAATATCAATCAACCGGAACTTTCACTGAAGGCTCTCGCGTTATCCCCATTAATATTATTATAAAGCTCGACATGCTATAAGCTGGGTCTTAAGCTCTCTGGGTGTGAGTCTGTTAAAAAGCTACCGGATTTTTAAACTGGTTCACGTGAGCTTTTATTGGATTGAATTGAAAGCTTAACAATGACTTCAGACATAATTATATACATATCGGATTTGATTTAACCTGACACTGTAATAAAATAAAATTATGTATTTCGTTTACTTACAAGGTTTCTTGAGTTAATAAGTAGATTGGAAACTCCATTTAAGCAAAAAATGCCTGTGTTTTGAGGGCTCTTCCATACACGTTTACATTAGTTAAACCTTATAGTTTTGTTATGGTAACATAAATAAATTAATTAATATAAATAAATTAATATTAAGTGATAGTATGACTGTATCTTGAGAAATAGTTTAGAAATATTTCTCTATTCTAATCCGTCAAGATTTTTGGTGAAAATATGATGTTGATGGCTCCGAAATAGTTCGAATCTCTGTATTCGGAGAAGATGTCGAAGTTCAATCTTTTTTGAACCAAAATTCATCAAAATTGGTTTAGAGGATAATAAAAGTGGCGAGAATGTAAGGGATAAAGACACATTTCATCTCCTTTTCTCGATTTTTGGTAGTTCAATTTTTTCAGTGTTTTAGGGGTGAAATCCAACAAACACGGTTACTTCCATAAAAATACTGTTATTATAAATAATATAATTTATTATTAAATAAAACAGTGCTTTGGCTTAATTAATAATAGAAAATATTGAATAGAATAGAATAGAATAGTTTTTATCTGAAAGAAAGATATACAAGCGGTCAAGACATAAGTAATGAAAGAAATATACAAATAGACAGATAGCTGCTTGTGCCTCTCTAACAAAAAGGCACCCGCAAATATTGTTGATTTGGTATAAGGATTATCTCTAATAAATTGCAAAATGGTCGGAATTTTTGACTCAGGAAGAGAACCCAGAACTTTAATAAATAATGTTATTTACTATTACTCATTAGGTCATCATTTAATTAGTCTGACTTTGATAGCCTACTAGATAATACGTAAGGCTAGGTCGACCATTGTTTATAAGTCAACTATAATTACTGGTCTGAGAAAAATGAGAAGTATCAGCTCTTGTAATGTGATATAATTTTGTCTAGATTTTTTGTATAGTACTATCATCGTCAGATCATCAGTTGGTCACGTCATTTCGTTTCTTGACATAAGCTATGTCAAAATTAATATTTATCCATTTTCAGATTTAGCATTTAGTCAAAAAAAGTTTTGTGTTTTTAGCAAATAAACGTTTTGAATTTGATTTTGAAAAAAGTATTCTAACATATCTCTATCTTTAGTGCTGCTTGTATTATGAATGTTCTATACAAAAATTTAGTAGAGTTGCTAATTGCTATTCCGGGCATAATATTCTTTTGGAGGCTGAAACTTAAATCTATTAGTTATCTACTATTAGCAGGCCTGTTCATCTCCGCGAGTTTACATCGAAAACAAAACACGCACGATGGCCCACCTACTGGATACTATTCGACAAGGCCTCACATACGAGCGAACATTGACTCACGCACGCGTATTCTTGTGTATTTTTTTTTTTTTTTTTTATCCACAACGAGGAAGCTCTTGGCCTGTATCTCACCTGATGGTAAGTGACGATCAGGCCGAAGGTGGAAGCGAGCTTCACCCGGAATCCTCAACCACGGAGGAACTGGCTATCTTACCTCTAACTGCCGGAACACAATAATGCTGTTAACATTGTTGTTATGGCGTCAGACTTAGGTAAGATGGTGGTAGCTAGCCAGGCGGACTTAGAACAAGCCCTACCACCAACCAAACCGAACAGAAAAATCTGCCCCCACTGGGAATCGAACCCGGGACCTCTGCGTCTGAAGCAGGTGGTCTTACCACTAGACCACAGAGGCGGTATGATGAAAGAAAACAAAGAAAATGCTGTACTAAATACTGTGCAGTATTTAACTGCCTAAATAATAATAAAAACACAGAATGTACTTTTTTAAGTTGCCTCAAGACACTGAGAGGTAAAAAAGTAGTTAATATTATTCATGATAATTCATGCTAAATCATGCATTTCCTCCGCCATTTTCCGCAGTTTGGCACCTCACGTCACATCATTTTACCGAAGTCAGCCCTATAGCTTCGGCGCAGTGCCGATCACTGACGTTTGTCAACAAAATGGAGCTTGACTCTTGAGACAGGCTAAATTACACCATAATGTTAATGACATTGAGCATACATTTTTTTTAAATACCTTCGCGAAGTAAAACTTCTGTACGTAGTACTTATTATTATTCTGTGCTATTAGTATCAATATTACAAAGTATTAAAAATGTTAGTGTGAATTGCACCACCTAACTATAACCGTAACTATACATTATTATAATATTATGCATGCTGTGGTTATCGTTTGTGTAGGAGCAGTTAGCTAGAGACCTTTCGCTTAATTTTTTTAATCTATATATATAAAAATGAAACCCGTTTCGCGTTGTCACGGCATCACGTGTGAACGGCTGAACCGATTTCGATAATTCTTTTTTTTAAATGTTTGTGGAAGTCCAAGGATGGTTCTTACGGAAAAAAATATTAAGAAAATCTCTACGCTAAGGCGGTACGAAGTTCGCCGGGTCAGCTAGTTGTGTATAATACTGTATCTCATGTTGATAGCCCAATAAAATAAATAAATAAATAAATAAATAACCATGAGATGTTTTTGTATGGATCATGACGTCTGTCAGAGTTAAGTAAGATGATGCAACCCAGCCAGTAACAATTTGTAGTTTGTAAGAATAAAAAATAGCTTTTCTGATGTTCTTTTGTTTATCCAGTCTTTAATTTTTCCGATGTTCAATTGACTTCACATTTCGACCAATGTTCATTTGTTTTTTAGATGTTGATTCGATCATTCAATGTTCACTTGTTTTTTAGCGATTAGTTATTTTGTTCTGGTATTAAACAATTGTTTTAATTTTGTGTATAAATATTTACTTACCGGTTGACTCTACATCTACCATTTTGAGGTTTCTTTTGCATTTTCAAGCTTCAGAATATTAAAGTATTTTTGTAATAATCCAAAATGTTTAAAACACGTGGATAGCCACGGAAAAAAACTAGCGATCAATAAAAGAAAATTTGCATGGCATTATCTTAATAACTGTATTGTTTATTATTTTTTAAGGAAGTCATTGTAAAACCTTGTAGTTCGAAGCATTAATGGTTTCGCAATATTTATCCTTTAGGGTTAAGGAAAATGTAGAAATAGGTATTATGCTGTAGGAAAAATATAATTTATAAGTACCTACATAATATAATTTACCTACTATGTAAAGAACTGCCTTAATGAAATGCCAGCAGTTTTAAGTATAACGAAACTAGCTTTTTACTGCGACTTCACTTCCAAGATTCAAATAGTTTATTCAGGGAGAGGGGGGCATAGTGGAAGGGGTGGGCAAAGCGAAAAGTTTGATTTTACCAACACTCTTTCACCCAACGGCACTCGTGCTTCACGTAAGCCAAGCACAGGGCCGACCAAGGTCATTGACCAAAATCAGTCCGGCTAGCGCCACCGAGCAGGCTACATGACTGCGCGATGTAGATCGAGTGAGTTTCTTACGAAATTCAAGGATTTTGGAGGCTGGATATTATGTGAAAAGTGAGTAGTGATGGTATTTTTATTATTTAAATCTAATATCTGTTTATCATAGATTCCTTTGACATTTTGTAGGTTAAACAAATTTTAATACTTTCTTAGTTATCAATTGAAAACTGTCATTATTATCAAAAAGGCAAAGTGGAATGATTCCCACATAAAAATATTTAATTTATGTTTTCAGATGGTTCATAATTATTACAAAAGAAAAACGAACCAAGGCTCATGGACAGAAGATCAAAATATGAGAAGAGCGATGGAGGAAGCGAGTCTACTACGATTAGTTCGGCATCAAAAAATATGGTATCCTATTTGGAACTCTTCATCGTCATTTGAAATCTGGTGATGCATCGAAGAAGATTGATAGGTTTCGTCCGATATTTTTCAAAAAAACTGGAGCAAAAAATATATGATCTTGCAGTAGTAAGGGACAAGGTTTTTTATGGAGTAAAACAGTTCCTAATTACCAAATAAGTAGTTTATGTTATTTCATTTAATTGACCTCATTAGCAAAATGCTCAAATAGAGTAGATAAACGCTTAATAAGTGCCTTTTTCACTTTGCCCAAAGTGCAATTCCACTTTACCCTTGTGATGAGGGCAAAGCGGAAAATTATAGACTATAAAAAATGTTATTTTATGCCAAAATAGTATATAATTCGTTAATTTTTTTTAGAGTTATCTATAATACAATACTTGTAGTATCATTTCGATTAAAACTAGTCTTCATAACTTATCTGGTTCTTTTTATTTTTTCGATTGAAGTTAAGTACTCCACTATGCCCCCCCTTCCCCTACATAGGCCCTTTCCAGGGCACTTATACACGTCCCAAATATAAATAAATAAATATCTTTGGACAATCTCGCACAGCGCCATCTAGCCCCAAAGTAAGCAATTAATATGCTTGTGTTATGGGTGCTAGCTTAACGGATATACTACTTAGGGGCCATCCATAAAGTACGTCACACGAATTTCATGATTTTTTGACCCCCCCCTCCGTCCTTGTCACAGGTGGTCACATTTCTGAGACCCCCCTCCCCCCCTCCCTAGTGTGACGTCACATGTTTTGAAATTTCACATCGAAAAATTATTAAATTAACAGCAGTTCCGAAATTAGTTTAATTTCCATTTAAATTAAGTATTTTTTTTTANGGTGGTCACATTTCTGAGACCCCCCTCCCCCCCTCCCTAGTGTGACGTCACATGTTTTGAAATTTCACATCGAAAAATTATTAAATTAACAGCAGTTCCGAAATTAGTTTAATTTCCATTTAAATTAAGTATTTTTTTTTATGAAATCAACATTATATCAAATACTAGCTGACCCGGCGAACTTTGTTCCGCCTTAATGGCAATAAATAAGCAGACTTTTTTTTTAATTTCGAACGGGATAAAAAGTATCCTATGTCCTTCTCCTGGCTCTAAACTACCTCCCTGACAATTTTCAGCTAAATCGGTTCAGCCGTTCTTGAGTTATAAGTGGAGTAACTAACACGACTTTCTTTTATATATATAGATTTGAAACAATTGAAATGTGATGTCACGAAACTTAGGACCCCTCCCACCCCTTGTCACACCATGTCACACTTTGTCAACCCCCTCCCTCCCTCTTTACGTGTGACGTACTTTATGGATGACCCCTTATATCCTTTTTTTAAATACATACATATTATACATAGTAACACCCAGACCCGTCACAGAAATTAAAATTCATCATTTCAATTTCTGCCCGGCCGGGAATCGAACCCGGGACCTCTCGGCATAGTAGTTCGTTCTGAACCACTACACCAAACGGCCGTCAAACGACTCAAATAGTTATAATAGTTTGCCCTACCACCACTTCGGGACAACATAATTGATATGGGTTGGTACTGAGAAGAAGTGGCGAAAGAAACTCAGTCACCATTGTCAGCCTCCTATAACATCATAATAGCCGTCTATTTGGACGATAGTCATTATTTAGAAGGCTGATTTACACGTGTTATGTAGTAGGTAACTAAATTTTAACTTAATTTTCCAGGTATGTTTGGTAGGCTGGGCTTGTCACTTGCCTCGTTTTGACAAGAATTTTCATAGTAAACAAGAGTTTGAAGTTTGGACATAGACTTAATATTTAGTTACGATGCAATTTTATCACTTAAAATTAAGTGATTTAGTTATCAACTTAAATACTTAACACGATCACAGAAATTGCTGCTACAAGATGTAATATTCGTTACTTTTATGAATGTGGGTACTAAAGAATTAGTAAAAACGACATGAATTTGTACATTTATGTCAATCACCAAAAAACTGTTGTAAACACACATTAAGTATCGAATGTCTTCGGCCAATTCAATGCATTTCTCATACTAAAACCAACTCTATGCTTTATGTATTAGAGACTACAGATTTTGTCATAACTTGACAATGAACGCTTCGTGGGAGAGTTCCCAAGGAATAATTGTTAGTTCTTTAAAGTTCTGTTGCCCTGGTACACTGATCGTGTGTATGGAATTCTCATTCAATTAATTATTGCTGATCCGATTTGAATGGAAGGTGTATGGAAAAGATGACGAAGTTAAAATCTTGTATAATGAAGATACTTTAGAGGATTTTCAAGTTTAGATCAGACAATTTGGCAGGAGTTTTGAAGATTTCTGCAAGTTTTTTGTACTTAATATCAGTTAATAATATAAATGCCACAATAACTCTGTCTGTTTGTGACACTTAGGTCTAAGCTGCTGAGTAAATTTTTATTAATTTTCAAAAAACATTGAATGATATTCACACGAAAATAAATAAAGAAGACGAAATGACAAAGTCAATATAAGTTTTGCATACAAATTAGAAAACCTATTTTGTTCTCATATTACGAGTTTCAAGCCCGTGGTCGCCACTCGAGAACTTTTCTGTCCCAACGGCCATCGTCTCTACGAGCTATGTGCCCCGCCCACTGCCACTTGATTTTTGCAATTCTATGAGCTATGTCGGTCACTTTGGTTCTCCTGCGGATCTCCTCATTTCTGATTCGATCACGCAGGGAAACTCCAAGCATGGCCCGCTCCATCGCCCTTTGGGTGACCTTGAGCCTTCTTATGAGGCCCATAGTAAGCGACCACGGGCTGGAAGACGTAGCGTGGGCAGGCCTCCTACTAGGTGGACCGACGATCTGGTAAAGGTCGCGGGAAGAGCCTGGACGAGCAGCGCAGGACCGTGCATTGTGGAAAACCTTGGAGGAGGCCTTTGTCCAGCAGTGGACGTCATTTGGCTGAAACGAACGAACGAACGATTACGAGTTTGTTAGAAACGATTTTGATAGATGATAATATTTTCAAAACCAAAATGGCACGAAAAGTTATTTCTGAATAAAAATGTCAGCATAGTCTATCTTTAGTTAAAACTCTTATAATTCCAAATTACTATGTGATAATTTCCAATGTAACTGGCATAAAGTAAATACTGTTCAAAATGTCAAAAGTTGAACAAACAACATAAACATTTCTATTTTAGAAAATCAAAAGAAACGTGACCACAAATCGATACATAATCTCTCCATTTTGTAATCGAGGTAAGGTTTGAAATGATTATCACTGAAACATTATTACTGTTGAGCATAACGTTTTATTTCGAGGTAACCAATTTGTAAAGATGTACCTACAAGTGCTTTTTAAAAGCCTATTTGCAAAAATAAATGAGTTTAATGAGGTTTTTTTTAAGATATTTGCCAGGTAGACTTCTAGTAGAGACCCTAATTGTACGACTATGTATTGTTTTTGTTGGTCCCAAATAAATATTTTTCTTTTTAACTTTAATTACATCGTACTTTTGTCATAATTATCTGCACATTATTTCAGTTGTCAGTCAAGTAGGTATATTTGAATTGCAAGGGCCATGAAGTTCGGTGTCAAAGTCAACCTTACTAGCTTTTGCCCGTGGCTTCACCCAAGTGAAATTAAGTTTGTCACAGATCGTCACAAATTATAGCCTTTATTATTCTGGGTCATAAACAACAATACTGTGAAGTTTCATCAAAATCCGTACAGCAGTTTTTGCGTGTAAGAGCAGTACTTATTATTATTCTGTGGTAAGAGTAACAAACATGTTAACATCCAGACATCCATACAAACTTTCGCATTTATAATATTAGTAGGATTGACAAATATAATTATTGTATCGTACGGGGATCGAACCCACGACCTCTGCTAAAGTATAAAGTAAACTAATTTGATTGCTTAGCCTTACCTAACAAACGAGTCTACGGGGAAATAGGGGGAGTAGGTCTCAACACAGTTTTATTTTCATCCAGACGGACATTACCATTTATTTCAATACATTTGCATATTATACAACTGTGCTAGATTTTAATGTGATTAATTTAGCTAATAGTCATTCTACGCATTTAATTCTAGGTCTGTTTTTAATGCTTTACCTATTTTCTTCAGTAGATGGAAATGCGCGTATTGTTAGAAAAGTGCATTAAGCATTTAATTTGGTTCTTTTGTATTGCTGATCAAGTCCTGGATTCGAATCCTAGAGAGATAAAAAAAATCACAAGTTCGTGGACAGTATAAAAATCAACTAAATAATTATAATAAAAGTTACAAGCCTAACGAAAAAACTAACGACATTGGCCATCAACAAAGAAAAATGGCATGTTTAAATTTGACCCAAAATTTTGCTTGACTCTTTCACACTGCATTAAAGGTCCACATTTCAAACGACACATCTCCAAAAGAATTGAAAATTGACCCCAATACGAATGTCAGGCGCATCTGAAGTTTTTTGTACAAAAACGTGACATCAACTACAGACCAAAAGGTTCATGTCATTCGATTTCATAACATGCCTAAACGTAGATCCGTAAGGCTTCAAATCTCTCTTGGCGGAACCATCGGCTTTACTATTCATGCCTTAACATCCTATGACCACACCCTAATATACACCAAAGTACCCTTTACACCTTCAATCATAAGAGTTAAACTTGCTTGCAACATGTAGCATCACTTTCGACTTTTATCATCGGAAAATTTAACAGCGACGAAGTCCTACCACCAACTCCTGCCGATTCGAACTGCTACTCTATTCGGTGAAGAGAAAGTGCATATTCGGAGGTTACTAATGAAACGGGGGGGACTGTGTCAAAGTAAGTGGGTTGCCCTACAACGAAAGTGAAAGTTTGCTGGCTGGTGCAGCGGGGGGAGGGCTGCGCACGAGTGGCAAATGCAAAACTCGGTTTTGGGCGCTTAGATACCCGCATCACGTATACCTCGTCATATCGCCGATTTGTTTAGATGAAAGTGATCTTGAAAAACATATTGTTACTGAATTAATAAAGGATACAATCCCGTGACCCGGATCAGAGTTAACTGAAAATATTTTATTTTATTTAAACCACAATTTCAGTCTTAAAGAACACGTTGATCAATATTTTAATTCCAAAATACATGTAGTTGTAGCAAAGGAATATAAAAAACTTTATATTATTCAAAATTATATCACCCGTTACTCTTTATTTGGCAAATAATTAAAAAAATTCATATGGTTGAAAATTGTTCTAAGAGTTACAAATAAAAATAAATAGATCTTAGCTTTATTTCTGACAAAACTTGAAGCTTTTGTACCAGAGATGACTTATCTCAAGATCATTCTAATGTGAAAACACGTGTTAAATAAATCCCCTAATGTATTCTAAAAGAAGTGGAATATTACCAATAGATAGAATACATCCATAATGTAGGACACAATTACCATTTCAAACTTCCCGTTGCATCTGGATTTGGGAATCAATGTTTATAGATCACATTTTAAGATTCAGCATAATTTCATTCAGATTTTTAACCTCCTCAAAAGCTGCCATTCTGACCCAGTCACATATTTAACCAAACCACTTCTCTAAATTAATCCGGTAAATACCGCTTCCGTCAACTTACATAATCGGTAATTAACAGAAAAACCGATTTGGCGTTTAATCGATTTTTCCAACCGGTTCTCGTCTGCATCGATTTTATGTAACCATCGAATGGTGTCACTCTGATCTTAAACGAGTCGAGAGGAAAGTGTTGAGTGACCTACATGAGTCAACTCCGAGTTGTCAAGTCGGAACTTGTTGAAAAACTGAGTGAGTAATTGTGGAAGAGTTTTCCACAGCTTGTAACAGTTGTAACATTGTTAAAATACTGTTATACCAAAACAATTTCTAATAACAAATAGCTACAAAACGTTTTAAAGAGAACTACTACGGTGACGCTTGCTTGGCGAAGAGGTTTACGTACGAGGGTACAGCTGCAGTAGCAGATTTGAATATTGTCGGAGCAAAAAAGTAGGCTATAGCATAGCCTACTTTTCTATGATTATTCCCATGTTTTAATATCTAGTAGGTACCTATATTTTTCTAAAATCTGTCAGCTGCTATAATCAAACTGATTCTTGGAAAAAAAATGACTCGATTTTTTTAAGACGAGCCCTCTAGAGGGTGTTAGGTAAATGGGCTTATAAGCCGACATAGACATAGTAGTAGACTAGCCCATGTTAACATGTGCATATAAATGGTATGGTGAAGTCAGGATTTTTTTACCTCTATTGCAGAATTCTGCTAAAATAAGAAGACATTTATTTGCGCCATGGAAAATTTAGTCTTTTTTTATGTGATAGGTGGCAGACAAGCAGACAGATCACCTGATGTTAAGTAATCGCCCCCGCCCATGTACAAGTACACCCTATTGTCTCTATGACTCTATAAGATTCTTCATCCCCATTTCCCTAACCAAAGTAATAAAAATTCCTCAGCCTTTTATTTTCCAGAAACTTTTCTCTGTTTCTATCCAAGAACACGTGTTTGTTGTTCATAACTCTTTGCTTAAGTGAGCGCACATGTTTGTTTAATTCCCCCCATAAAACATTCCATAAACTCGTGTTTTTTTCCCACAACTTTTCAAAGGCGGTAATAAATTTCCCATTGAATAATTCTATTAATACACTTGTTTAAACAAATATCCCCGACCTTTGATTCGCGTAGAAGTTCTTTTCATCATATTTCATGAAAACTTCTGAACTCTTGGCGGGTTTCTAATGTTCTATTTTTAGTAATTTAAAGGTTGGATATGGGTTTGAAATTGCTTTGAATGTGTTCTATAGATTATCTTTAGAAATGGACAGAACCAAAAATCTTTTATAACTCATAATCGTATACGATTTGTGCGATTCCAGGGTTCCTTTTTAGACTCCTCGCATACCTATTATAGACTTTTAGTCGGCCAATAGTTGGGCCCGATTCTAATTTGTATGAAGAAACCGCCGATACCAATGTGCGCACAAATGTCCATACTGATTGACAGTCCAATCAACTATCGGTCAAAAAAAAGTTGATGGTCTGCGCCTAGGCTTAGGTAAATCTCTATACTAATATTATAAATGCGAAAGTAACTCAGTCTGTCTGTCTGTCTGTCTGTCTGTCTGTCTTGATTTCACGCCTAAACCACTGAAGCAATTTTGATGAAAGATAGTTTGAATCCCGAGAAAGGGCATAGGATAGTTTTATCTTTTTTTTGAAATAGGGACGCGCGCGATAAAGTTTTTCTGTGACAGAAAAAATTCCACGCGGGCGAAGCTGCGGGCGGAAAGCTAGTACTACATAGTCCTGTTAATCCCTCATGGTAAGCTGAATATGCTTGTATTACGAATTATAGTGTGGTCTTTTCCATTCCCAAAGTCAACCCTTGTATCGTTATAAGATTTTAGGTCATTGCCGCTTTTATCCTGTTATAATACTAAGCATCATTACGCAGAACATCCTAAAGTTGAAAAGACCCAAAATTGCTTGTGACTTTTACCGTTACCGGATCCAGGATTCACTTTCGTATGCGTTCGGAGAAAACAATTTTTGCTTGACCATGACATCCTTTGCTGAATCATGAGGCTCGTTCTAGTGTTTTTATTGTGTAATTTGTTTTGGAGATTTTTGGATATGTCAGGTTTGTGTTTCAGCATGGTTTTCCCATATTGAACTGCAGATGATTCTTTGGTTAATTATTAGCTCTAGTATGACGTCTGTCAGAGGTGATAGACGTTTTTAGAAAATACCCCCAGTTTGAGGGTTATCAGTTAACCCTAGAAATACAGATTTTCAGTTTTTCCTGAATAAAAAATGTTTCCGTGAAAATTTTCATTTTTTTCTTTTTAATAGACCTTCCTTCCTGATTCTTTGAATTTCAACGAATTTAATTATAATTTTTTTAAATATTTTCAATATAGTTTTCATTCGTTTGTTTCCAGACATACGCTTCTGAACAAAGGACTCCCCCAAGGATAAAATAAAGACGATCAAAATAAAATGGATGGAAAATACAAGTCGTTACTTTTAGATATTTAAAAGATTCTAAAATCTGTATCCATAGCTAAACACGGAACTTTGCATCAAAAACCCACGTTCAAAAAGAAAAGAAATAGAGCTATAACCAAAACAGACACCCAAATAAAATTAGCCGCAAAATTTGCAAACTGATCTCAAAGTCCACGCTCGGATCTGGTTCGAACCGGTTCGGCTGGTGGTGGGAAACCCAGAAAGGGGGGAGACAAAGGCTCAACGGCAACCTACATTCCTCCCCTCTTGAACGGCAAAGAATATGGAAGTGAGAGGGGGGAGACAGATGAGACTTTTAGGCATAAATGTACTCGTTGTTTTTTTTTAAAGTATCATGAAATGTCCTGGTTTCGAATAAACGTATCATGAAATGTCAATTTTTTTAGTGTTCCTTTAAAAATACTTTCTTTCGTTTCAGCCAAATGACGTCCACTGTTGGACAATGACGTCCACCCCCAAGGATTTCCATAACGACCGGTCCAGCTGGTCCTGCGCTGCCAGCATCCAGTTACTTCCCGCGACCTTCACCAGTAGGCCTAAGATGCGCGCCGTGATAACTTTTATCGACGTCAAAATGTATGGGCAAAATCGATAAAATGGCGTGTTAACCGCTTATCGCGGCGCGCATCTTAGGCCTACAGATCGTCGGTCCACCTAGTGGGAAGAAGGCCTTCCGCCCCAATACTTCAAAAAATTACAATATTTCTTATGTTTTTATTCGTTTCGTTAAATATCACCAAAGGTAAAAACAATTGCCTACACTCAAAATATGTACAATTTTTTTGTAACTCTAAAAGTAAAGTATAAAGACCTACAATAATATTTTTCATATATTTTTTATCTCTACTTTCATAACTTTTCAAATCAAAGCATGTTTTATCTACGTTTTCTTTGGACACGTTTTTTTACGATTACTTTAGTTATGATAAAATTACATGTGACCGATAACGCACGTAATAACTTGGAAAGTTAACTAATTGTTAAATATCTGATAATGCTTCAACCACACCAACGCGTGGAGATCGCCATCGCCGGCGCGATCATAGGGAAATGACAGGTCGCGTGAACTGTCATGGGTCGCGCGACCTGTCATTGGCCATCGATCGCGCTGCGATGGCGATCTGCACGCGTTGATGTGGTTGAAGTATAATAAAGGAATCATTACGCTCTAATATTGGTTAAAGTACGTAATTAATTTTTCAGTGTTACAGTATACACTTCACTGAACACTTATTGAAGTGCACTAGACATACGTAACATGACCTTGAGATGCCTTATCTATAAGGAAATAAGATTCACTTTTGCAGTGTAACTGTAACACTGGTTGAGCTGTCGGTGTACTATCACATGATCGGTTGCGCGAAAATGAAATTTAGTTAATATTTAAAGCAAATAACGAGGACCGATTTATTTATTTAGGCACACATATAGCTTGGAAACAGTGAAATAGAAAAAACAGAATTCCTTTTACTTTTGTACTAACGTTAGACCGCTAATCCGTGGCATTTTTGATTTACTAGAGGCAAGCGGAGAATTTGACCTACAAAGCTTTGATCAGACTAGTTGAGGAGGTCTGATGTTCGCATATTGTCAGTCGCCTTAGCGACACTCACGGGAAGATTGGGAAGGGTTCTTTCTATTCTACTCTTTCAGAAGGCACTGTGGTGGTTCCCTTAATTGGATACTCTATTATTCGTGTGGCCAGAAAATTGAATAAGTTGAGAGAGTCTATAATCTTAAGGGGTACTTTTATCGTCTGACACCGCGGCAACGACTGATTTCTACTGTCTATCGATTCTCTGGTAAGAAAGAAAAAAAGAAAGAAAATAATTTTATTTTGGCAACAAGTCATATACCTACATAAAAAAAAATGAAACAAAGTTGCCAAAAAAGGTCATCCACTCTGTAACATCTTGACAGTGTAACTGCCCAGACACTGATTTTCAGTGGGTAGGCTGGTACTATGTGCCCTGCCCATTGCCACTTCAGCTTGCTAATCCGTCGGGCTATGTCAGCGACTTTAGTTCGTTTACGGATCTCTTCATTTCTGATTCGATCTCGTAAAGATTAAAGAAACACCGTAGGTAGGTACTTGACTGAGTGATCTGGCGCTTCTGTACCAAAGCTCTATGCTATGGCGCAAACTCATCTCGGCTCGGTCCCGCCTTATGCAACCTTTCACTCTTGCGCAACCACTGACCGACATTTTGCGATTTGCGCTCTTATGTAACATTGATTGTTTTCTGTGGGCATTGGGGGTAATTGATCTATAATTTGGATGGTTTTTGTCTATGGTCTCTGGGTTAGGTCAGCAGAGGAAATGAGGAAAATGTGGGATTTAGGAAAGAAAAAAGCATTTATTGCGATGGACCTTCATTGGCGGTCAAGCTACACGGGAGTTGCAGTGGTGGGATGGAGAAATGGGAATAGTCTGGTAGCCCATAAAAAATTAAGAAAGCAAAAACAAAAGTGGATTGAACAGTGCCACCTTGTTGCCATAGCGATGCCCATTTAGTGACCCCTTCTACAAGCCTCACGTTGAATAAAAAGGGTGGAAAAAAAAACAAAATTACAACTTGTAAAGGCTATATTCCGCTATTCTATTTTTAGGTTTGACCTTATTGGTAGTAGTAGTAACAATTTTAAATTATTTTTGTGTTTCTTAATTTGTTCTGAGTATGTACCTACTTTCTTACCTTACTTTCTGCCATTTGAGATCGAAGCAAGCAAAAGCGTCGTAGTATATTACGTTATAAACTTTATAAAATGCGGTGTAAAATGATAATTATGAGGCGTTCTATGATTCAACGTATTTAATCGATGACATAGCTGTCATGATGATCATGAGCATGTAGGTTCCATCACGGATACTGTTACTCATGGTTTTTAACTTTCACACACCGAATGAAGAATATTTGATATCAAACTTTAAATCTGTACGGTACAAAACCTAATAAGGTGCAAGCAAAAAGCAGACAAGTACCAACAACATTGGGTTGAAATTGAAAGTAACGGTCAAGTGCGAGTCGGATTGGCATATGAGACGGTTTCGCGTCATCTTCTAAGATTGAACGTCAGAAAATAACTTTAATTTGTTTAAATTTGTAAAAAGACACAATTAAAAACATACTGAATTTTGACGCAGCCGGATGGATTATCCCTATATGGTCTCGTTGGTATCATTTTGATACGGTACTCTATATACGGTGTCTGACTTTTTTAAAAATTGCGACTTGTTTTAGCTATTGTTCAATGTTCATCATCATAATTTCAGCCACAGGATGTCCACTGCTAAACATGGCCCCAATGATTTCCAGATTGGCCGGTTGTGGCGCCTGTATCTCACCTGATGGTAAGTGATGATCAGGCCGAAGGGGGAAGCGAGTTTCATCCGGAATCTTCAACCACGGAGGAACTGGCTATCTTACCTGTAACTGCCGGAACACAACTATGCTGTTAACATTGTTGTTATGGCGACAGACTTAGGTAAGATGGTGGTAGCTAGCCAGGCGGACTTATAACAAGCCCTACCACCAACCAAACCGAACATAAAAATCTGCACCCACTGGGAATCAAACCCGGGACCTCTGCGTCTGAAGCAGGTGGTCTTACCACTAGACCACAGAGGCGGATAGTTAGCCCTTCTTGCTACTGAGCCATTGTTACTTATCGTTTCTTAATTAGTTGATTTCCTATGAATTCTTTCAAGATGCGGGTTTAAATTCCTTTAGCGACACCAGTGCATTTAGTCCAGTAAGTAGGTGCCCGCCGTCCGTTTCCACCTCAAGACAATAACAATTTTACATAACTAATTATTCCAAACAGTTTTTTATATAATAATTACACAATATATTTGAGATTGGCCGACATAGGTGGAAGTGATACGACTGTGTCAGTAGAGCATTGTGCAATGCGCAAGCGCCGGCACTATAATCATTATGTAAGACGTTAATGAAAATGTTTTAATAAAAATGATAAAAAAGCGCTGAACCTAATTGAATTGAGAGTAAAAAGCTGGTTTTTCGCTAATTGGACTTAATCTTTTAACGGTTAAATGCATTAAAAATATTATTTAATAAGCGATCACTTTCCATTCAATCAAGTCCTCCAAGACTGCATGAATCTGTAAGCACACTTGCAAAATTTAAACGCAATAAATAAAATCGAACTCAGAGCCCAACCTGTATCTATTAATCCAAATAATGTATAGAGACAACTAGTTAGATCTTTGACAATCTTTTTTGATTAGCCGAGATTATTTACAGAAAACTTCCTTATCAGCCTAAAACGATAGGTAATTTAATTACTAGGTCAAAGTATTATTATAATATTTTCCAGACATGTATGTAATTACGAGCATAGTATTTTTAAGATCGCACAAAGATGAAAATTCATACAGCTTATCGAAACTTTACAGCACCTTCAAGCAACTTTCGGTTTTGTGTTCTATGAGCGCTTGACTTTTATTCGACTACCGATTAGAAAAGAACCGCTCAAGCCTTCGTTTTTTGTGCGTAAACCCAATCGATGTACCAGGCGAGCATAGGCCCGAGGCGGTCGAAAGCGCTGCGAAGGACGCCGGGTACGTCACGCGGCCAAATTTCACTGCGGTCGTCGCCTCCTCGCCGGTTCTGGTAGCCTGGTACTTTGTTGACAGAGCTGTTTGTTTTCTTTGGAGATTTAATGAAATCGTCATTATTGATAATGATTCGATTAGATATCATTAGTGTAGAAAATATACGCTTTGATGTTACCTAATTTGTGTTGATGGAAAAATCATTAAATGATTTTGGACACAGTTTAGAATGATTTCTTGATGCTTCCTCACAAAATTAGCTTTGCAAGTTGTGTGGACTCGACCAACTAAACTAGGTTCTTTATGTTAATTTAAATAAAATAAAAAATTGCAGTCAGATTTTCTAGTCATCTGATTGTATCTGTGAAATCAGATTGAGAGATTTACTACTTTTTATGGAAATTATGTTGAACATCCAATTTATTACCTCTGTTTTTACATTAGTTATCTAATTTGACCCAAATTAATAATAATTCGCATAATCGCACGTAAAATTGATGACCACGGTTCATTAATTTTCTGAAAATATTTTCTAGCCTCTCACGAGTAATAAATGCATACCAGTTCTCTACATTTAAGAGAAAAATGCAATAGAATTTTTAATACCACTCACATAGATTTGTTAATGTTTCATTTGTTGAACCGTTACATGATTGCCAACATAATTTTTTGAATCAAAATTCACATTACTACACCTAGAATCCTCTAAAGAAGAAACATTCGCATCTTTCGTGAATTAATCTCTCATACTGCTTTATCCGCGCAAACCAGATGGCCATCATTTAAATATATTTTAATTCATCAAAAATATCCCAATCATCAAGTGTTAATGAGTGAGAGTGATGATTGCAGTAAATGTCACTTGTTTAACATAATGACGCGCCCGACATCGAAATTTGGAGAAATTTTTAATGATATCCCTTTTAATGATATCCCCTTTAATGAGGGTATCACTACACCATCATTAATGTTGTAAATTATAATGAATATCCTAATTACACTTTCATTTCGAACACAGGTGGTAGATGCTTATCTTACAAGCATAAACAGGTTAGTACATTGCCTAAATTATTAAAATTCGGACATATCTTTTCTTGTACCGGCGATTTTCAGAAAACCTTTTTTCAGTCATCGACCAGAAAAGCAAGACCTCGCTTTATATTGGTTTGATTGCGGTAAAGGGATCAAGCTACGTATCAGGATCTACAATAAATAATTTGAAGTAAAATGAACCCTAAATCAATAAGTATATGTGCTACCAGTGAGAAAAAATTGTAAGCAGTTTTCGAGTAGGTAAACGACACCTTAGTGGTCTCCATTTTTATTTATCACAAACGAAAGCTTTTGGCATGCATCTAACCTCGCCATATGAGACATCTATCCTTCAACCTTAAAGAAAGAAAGTAAGAAGTGCCTGATTCAGTGCTTCTTTTGGGCTGTCTCGTGTTATGTGTAGGTATAACGCAAGGGTCAGTTGTATGACCTCTAATGATACTTTTCTATGAATTCAGCTCATCAGTCATCTAACTTTAGAACTCCTTGTCTAACTTTTTTACGGCCAACTGAGGTAAATATCAGTCTTTTGTCTCCAACAGGACATTACAGAATACCTAGCAATTAATCCAGAATGTACAGTTTTGACCTGTCTCGTGCTATGCTATGTGTAGGTACAACGCGAGGATCAGTTGTATGACCCCTATTATAGGTATTTTTCTGTGACTTCAGTTCATTTCTGACTTTAGAATTCCTTGGACTTTTCCCACTTCTCAGCCAACTCAGGCAAATATTACTCGTAGTCTTTTGTCCCCAATAGGATATTATAGAATAGCAATTAATCCAGAGTACAGTCGCTAATTTAGTTCATCAAAGTCACCTGACTTTAGAACTCATTGTCGAACTTTTTTACGGCTAAGTGAGCTAAAAAATCAGTATTTTGTCCTCAACAGGACATTATAGAATAGCAATTAATCCAGAATATACAGTTTTGACTTGTCTCCTGCTATGCTATGTGTAGGTACAACGCAAGGATCAGTTTTATGACCACTATTGTAGATACATTTATGTAATCAGGTTATCAAAATCTCCTGACTTTAGAACTCCTTGTACTCTTCACATTTTATCAGCCAACTAAGGCAAATATCAGTCTTTTGTATCCAACTCAAGTTTGAGACAAAATACAGAATAGCAATTAATCCAGAATGTACAGTCATCAAAGTAATTTGACTTTAGAACTCCTTGTCGAACTTTTTTACAGCCAACTGATGCAAATATGCAGTCTTTTGTCCCCATAGAATAGCAATTAATCCAGAGTACAGTCACTCCCACAAAGAAAGTGAGTTTTCAGCGCGGGCGGGGTGAACGATCTGTGCTATCATCCGCGCTGCGCCCGCGCGCGCCTTTACTACCGAGCGCGGAAGGGCTTGGGTTTTATACACCATCGATTTAGGAAGTACATTTTTTAATGTGTTTTTTCACACGGGCCGGGCGAAGTAAAGCTCATTTGACCGAAACATGCTTATTCTCTCGTAGCTTTATTAGTTAGTAAGTTAGCTCTTGGTTAACATTTTCTAAATTGTATTATATTATTAGAAACTAAGACTAAATGTTAATGGGCGATGGAGTAGACTGTATAGTGCTGAGAGATAGGCCTGCTGGTGGTGATTAATATGCAAGAAGCAATTTAAGGAAACACTCCAAAAGGACAAAAACAGTATATTCTCTCAAGACTAAATAATAAAAAAGAAACAAATAATAAAGTTTCTTTAAATGAATACTCCAAATGGCTTTTTAACAATAATAACAAAGAATGGACAGTACTCGTACATACTAAAGCTAAACATTGTGGCACCTCACATTTATTGTAAGAAGTGCAATTTTGCACAAAAAAATGTTTACTACTGTACATCCGCTCATCAACTAGTATCTATAATCATATATTATTTTTTGTTACATTAATTATTAAACGTTCAAATTGCAATATCCGGCCTACGTCCGTCGTCTAACATGGCGCGTGTATTTTTGCCAATCAAATTAAAAATAATATGTCGACAGTTAAATTAATTGGTTTAAGTGTAACGAAACCACTTAATTAACAGTGGAATTGAATTATAAATTTATTTTTTTTGCTTTAATTATATTATTATTTAGTGCTTACATTTTTAGCAGGTCAGTTGTTAGTTGAAAGGATATTTAAAAGTTTTTTCAAATTCAAATTGTTTTATTTTTGGAAAGGATTATTTTGTTTGAAACTAGCCACTAACTGGTTTTTTGAGGTTTAATTTCGACGCATTTTACTTACTTACAACGGTACTTGATACTTTCTGGTGGAATTTTCAACCGACTTCAAAAAAAGGAGGAGGTTCTCAATTCGACCCGTATGTTTTTTTTTTTTTTTTTTTTTTTTTTTTTAAAAAAAAATAAAACCGACTCCAAAAAACCTACACTAAAACGTAGAAAAATAATTACTAATTACCTACTTATTTATTAGGACGAATTATTAATATTTATGTAGGTATACCATTATTTATACTTTTGGAGTCGGTGCAGGCAAACTTTACATGTTTCATAATCTTGGCACCGACTCCAGAAGTATCAATCATGGTATACCTACATAAATATTAATAATTCGTCCTAATAAATAAGTAGGTAATTAGTAATTATTTTTCTACGTTTTAGTGTAGGTTTTTTGGAGTCGGTTTTATTTTTTTTTTATAAAATTTTGTTATAAATATTTGGACTTAAAAACTGTTTTTAAAACTTAAATTTTGTTATAAATAGTTAAGTACCTACAGAAAGTGATTATTACTGTGTGTCTCATTAAGAAATCGAACACAAAAGCTCAGTGTCGTATATGAAGATTTACTTGAGTAACACGTCAAAATAGATCTAAAGTTAAGTATTTTTATCTTCAAAAAATGTGTCTATTGAAATATTTAAGCAAACGAGAATCCTTCTTCCGAGAAATCCTTAAAAAAATGCCAATCTCACAAAAATATTGGGATCCCACGGGATGAGGCTCACTCCCACGATCTTCGGCGCACGGCAACAAAGGCTCGGCCCTCCGACACGTGTCTTTCCTATCTATGACCTACTTACCCACACAGACATGTTTGTGTGTGAGTGTATGTGTGGGACGGTGCAACACGCTTGCAGTTTTCGTGTAAACAGCGCGCGTGTGTGCGGTTGTCTATGATTGTATAATGTAGGGATGGCACTTTTAAAATAAATCATAGACAAGCAAATGTGACACTATTTTTTGGATGCTCAAGATAATGCCGAATATGAAGTGCTTCTTTGATGGTAAGCTTTAGGTGTGTGTAAAGAGTACTATGTAAAGTATGAGAAGTTAAATAGAATGTTAATACTAAGTACGTACATTAAGCACTACTTAGGGTGTAACTTTTCAGCAGCAGCTGTTTCAAGCTTTTTATGTTAAAACCGAGCATTACCTTCTTAATTAATCATCAGTTAACACCTTTTTTTTTTATTCTAGACAAGGCAGGTATTTGGCCGCAATCGCACCTGGTGTTAAGTGAGATGCATTCTAGGATAGTATAGTATATCTGCCCTGAAAGTGCCTATTCACTCTCGCCTTGAAAAGGCCCGGATTATAGTGTTCAGGAAATAAATAATTAGGTTGTCACTCTCTATAAAATATTCCAATGCTAACAGAGTCTGCTTTGTTAAGCCTTATTCAAACTCTAGCTCTTCCCACTCCTCTGATACAATCCCACGTTCTGCAGGTATAAACTTTATTGACTCTACATCTTGCAGAATTCCTCCTTATCCTGTCTATTAGGGATCGTTCCCATGGTAACCCAGTTTTAAAGGATCCTGTAATGCAAAATCCCGTAGAACCGTATTGTCGTTTGAACACACAACACATTCACATTCTAACGGATTGGTTTTTTGCAGGGCACTGCAAACGGGATGTCCTGTGAACGTTAATATTAAAATTAAAACACGTATACTAAACTGGATATACCGCAAAAACAGTTCAGTTTAAGTTTTGACAACCCTACCGGAACACAAGGATGTGGTTCTATGCGTGTGCGCGTAATTTTTGGAAGTTTTTCTTTGATAACACATCCTTGTGTGCGTGGATGCTCCACGATTATGTCAATGTGTGCCGTATTTTATAGTCTGTAGAGTCCATTTACCACAACCATATTTGTTTGTGTGAGTGACAGTAGGCGCGGGGGCGGTGATATACAGGTATTTGGCTAGTTGTGATTTTTATTCAAATATTTGAAAACACTATGACTGTGAATGTAAAAGTTCTGTGGGGGCGTCTTATGGCTGTAATTTTATAGCTGTAACAATATTGGGTTTGAGACTTGTTGTTGTTGTTTTAATGATACTTATTGAGCGACCGATGGAAGGTGGAGTAAAGGGATTTTCAAATAGAACACCATCTTGACAAACGTAGTGTCCTCCGCCCGAAAGACCGACGACCTGAAACAGAAGCTGAAAGTATGCTGAGTAATTTCACGTCCAGTCTGCTTTAGGAAAAAAAAAATTGATAGTGATTATGATGACGACAATGAATCACATCAATTATTACTAACATAGAAATTGCACTCGCTGTTGGGTATTGATGAATCTTGGATACCGATTAACATGTTACATCATGACTCATTCATTCAAATCGGAAACCAGGCATTGTTACGGGACTATTCCCACCTCCCGTTCCCACCGCTGCAACTCCTGTGTAGCCAGGATCTACAATTTGACCAACAATAAAACCCAACCAGTGAAGGTTTTTGTCTCGGGGGAAAGTTAATCTGTTATTGGACCCGCAACGAAATAAATCAGAAGAACATAGGAGTTCGAAGTTAAGGTCCAGGCATTAAGCGGTCGTCTTAACTAGTACAATAGGCTAGATGACAAAATTTCAATTATTTGTCCGTCAGACATAATTAGAAAATATTAGACTCATATTTTTTATTTCCTTTCATAATTAAATAATGACAGTGCTACATCGAGTTGAAAAGGCGCGTTACGTCACGCTTGAGTAGATTTTTTACTCAAAAGTGACGTCACGCGACATTTCAACTCAATATAATACTGTAATTATTCGATTATGAAAAAAAATAAAAATTAAGTGATAAAAGGCGTAAGGCCTAAAGAAACACTCCAAAAGGGCCATAACAGTATAATTAGCTCAAGACATAAAACTAGACCGCACAAGAGCCAGTAAAAAAGCAACTTAAAAACCAAAAATAATATTTAAAAAAAGTAAAAAACCATAAACAATATCATAAAAATACCCAGTCATCATCCCTAAAGTGGTAATTTTTTAGTAAAAAAAAGTAGTTTCTCTTATTTGTGAAATTGGATAATCCTCAGATTCCGAGTCAAATTGCAAACGTTATCACAAATTAGTTTTGCAACAATAAAATCGGCATTACATCGTGGGTTTATAGCAGAATTTTATAGTTCCCCTGATTTATATCTCATTATAAAATGTAATTTGGTGCAATGAAATATTACCCTACTGTAAAGTTAATTCTAAAGTTTTCATCAAAATGTCACTCCGGCTATTGTGTGTATCATTGTGAAAATTATAACGCTATTTAACGAAAAGTTCGTATCGTTCGTAAACTTCAATTACTTAACTTACCACGAAAAGTAGTTATACACAAACTGTAAAAACTGAAGAACATCTTTATAATTTTTTTAAGGGCAGATATGTACCATCCTAGACCCTCACTTAACATCAGGTGCGATTGCGGTCAAATACCTGCCTTGTCATGCATAAAAAAAAACTTACGCCCGTTCGTTCGTTTCAGCCAAATGACGTCCACTGCTGGACAAAGGCCTCCCCCAAGGTTTTCCACAATGAACGGTCCTGCGCTGCCCGCATCCAGGCTCTTCCCGCGACCTTTACCAAATCGTCGGTCCACCTAGTAGGAGGCCTGCCCACGCTACGTCTTCCAGCCCGTGGTCGCCCGTATTCACAAACATTACTAAGAGGTCTCATAGTGCGCATGACAGAGTGACACACGAACCAATCACAGAGCTCTATTCAACGCTGTGCGTTCGATTTGCTGCGTAACTTAAGCAAGCATCGTTTGTGAATACAGGCGTTAAATTTTTCAAATGCACTACTTTGATGTTATTACGACTATTACATACTCTTAATATGCTAAACACCGTGGCATTACAATCTCATAATATCACAGTTCTACAAAATATTTTATGTTGGTAAACTCTTCAACTCATAATTCCACACTTATTTTAATTTCTTCGATGTTCAATTGTTTCTTTTTAATATCCTCCAGTTAAGGTTTAACCTCTCTACCATTTTTCAAGGACGCAACTTTCTACAGAGCTCAGTCGATAATTTGATTAGCATCTTTCTCACTATATTTTTGAAAGGAAGTAATCTCATGGCTCCATTTTTGTTTTGGATTGGTTATACCAATGTATAAAAAAAGTACAGCTAAGAAAGGAACAATTTAGTACAAGTATACTTACACATACAAGTAGCTGTGCTGTATGCCTGAAAAATAATATAAAAGCGAAAATGTTTGGTCGTTTCAACCCGAAAAATTCAACAATTTTTACAGTTTCATTTCAGATAAAAAACGCAGAATGTTCCGCAGCTAAGATTTCTATGTTATGTATAGAAAAATAGTTACAAATTGGTCAGCATTAATGTTAAAAATATAAACCAATGGGTTAAATTATAACAAACAAAAGTCCTTGCCACTTCATAGTATTAAGAAAATCAAACCCTCAGAAATTCCTGTTACAAACTTTCAGAAGCCCTCCTATAGTACACACCAAAAGTATCCCAGAAACATAAAATGATTTCACGGCTCCAAAAAACAAGGCCTAAGAAATTAGTTAAAAACATTCAGAAGCCCTGCAGCCCTAAAAAATTCCAAAAATATGAAACGAAAACGAAACATTATCTCTCAGTAAAAAACATCCCAGAAATATGAAATGAAACCAGACGTCTTTAACTCAGCAGTCTACATTTATAACCAGAACCAAACCTTCCGCGTCCAAGATTCAAATAACAAACGTTTCCCGCTAACCACGTCCCATTTAACCGAGCTGTTAAAAATAACCGCACATTCCGGCCAAAGACGGTTTGCCAAACGGCCAGCCCTGATCAAACGGGTGACCCTTGGTAAAAGTTAATTGGTGACTAATGTTAGACGCACAGTTGCAAATTAATTTAGCTGTTTTTATTTTCACTTGATTTCAGACTTTAATAATTTTTATACAGGGTGTCCCAAAAACTAGTGTCAAGCCGAAGCCCTAGAGGTAGAGCATCTCTATTAGTTCTGATTTTTGCCACTCTTGACATTCCAGAATCTTTAAACTATGTATAATAGTATCTTAGTCCGCTAATTTTTTTAAAACTAAACTGATTTCAAAGGTTTGAGAGTTAATTTTAAATTTAAAAGACGCAGTCTCAATTAAAAATATGTCATTCATCTAAAGTCTAATAACGACGTTGGTTAATTACTCTCACCTTTTATCTAAGCTCCCACCTGCTAAGATGCAGTCCGATTAAAATATGTCAGACGCCTATGTCATAAAGTTTTACTACAATGTTGTTACAGTTAGAAACTAAAATACCACGCTGTGGTTTTAGACTCGAACTCTAGTGGCAAATGTGTAAACGACAGCAGATCTAGCAGTATGTTCATAAAATAAAATGCACCTTTATTACACACATCAAGTCGCACTGAAAAGTTGAAAGAGTATTTTACCATAATGTTTTCGGAAATCTCCATTACACCAGAGGGCTCAGTGTGAGTTTACATCAAACGTCGTCACTAGTGAGCGCGAAAAAAATGACATTAAATGTATGACGGATTGTACAGCGCCCCTAGCGGAAACTTTCAAGAACTAAAATTTGTATATATTTTTTACGCGCTCACTAGTGACTCTCATACTCGGCCCTCAGAACTGGTGAGGCTTTTAAGATATGGGTAAAATCTGAAAGACAGTGTTCAAAAGCTCATCTCAAGTGGAGACCACGTGCAAGCGTGTGACGATTGACCGTTCGATGGTGACCCCATTTCTTGACGTGACATCCCACTGGTCCGCTTTTGACTGAAGTCAATGGAAGATACATTAAGGGCTTTACATGATTTCATTAGAAAGAAAGAAAAATCGTTTATTTGGTCAAAACAGATAAAAAAATTTGATAAGTAGGTACTAATTAAAACTAGAATAGTATACCTAATTGGCCTCATTTCATTGTGATGCAGATAACATGTTACATAGGTATTCTGAGGACTCTCCTTTCATTGTGACGCAGATAGCATGTTTCACTGGCATTTTGATGACTTTTTTCATGGTACAGGAATCGAACCCACGAACTCTAGTTTGGAGTCTGATACTAAGGCTGGGTTGCACCATCTTACTTTAACTTTGACAAACGTCAAAAATCTGTCAAACTCTATATAAAAAGCACCGGTTATCGTTATAATTACGGTCAAAGTTAAATAGGTGCAACTCAGCCTAAAACTACAAAGCCATCCATCTTACGACGAATATTTAGAAACATTGTGAATCGAATACCTCAGAGCATGGCTTCATTTTCTTTAAAACATAAAGCTTGGATTTAATAATGACACTGGTAAATTGAGGACATAAATGTAAAGTGATAGATATGAAATTAAATGCATTTCGGTAGATGCATTGGTGGCCAATCTGTCATCATCATCATCTCAGCCATAGGACGTCCACTGCTGAACATAGGCCTCCCCCAATGCTTTCCATGTTACCCGGTTGGTAGCGGCCTGCGTCCAGCGCCATCCTGCTACCTTTATGATGTCGTCGGTCCACCTTGTGGGTGGACGTTAGTTCATAAGTGCCTCTTGTGGTCTAAACTGAATAAATATTTTTGATTTTTTTATGTCCCACGCTGTGTTTTCCGGTACGCGGCCTCCACTCCAGAGCCTTGCTGCCCCATCGGCCGTCAGTTCTGCGTACTATGTGCCCTGCCCATTGCCACTTTAGCTTGCTTATCCGTCGGGCCAATCTGTACATCAAAGCTATACAGAAGTTGATCCAACAACTGGATGGAGAAGCAGGCATAATCTGGTAGAGGCTAACCATACGGACGATGCTCGGGGGTTCCGTATTTATTGAATCGTTGCTATTAACGTTAAAACGCAATAAAAGCATAATTAATCTAGATACAGACCGACATCACTCCCGGCCTGGTTACAGACGCCTGCTGAACCCTAGGGCTGGTACTGAAAGAAATTTTCTAAAAAGCTTGTGAGTTGGTGCTCAAATTGTGTATGTGCCCTAAAAGGGACCTGCATAGGTACTAATAAAGAATTAAAATTTGAATTTAAAAAACACAATATTAAGGCTGGGTTGCACCATCTTACTTCAACTTTGACAAACGTCAAAAATCTGTCAAACTCCATACAAAAAGCACCGGTTATCGTTATAGTTATGGTCAAAGTTAGGTGGTGCAACTCAGACTTATTGTAGGTGGCATATAACTAACTTCGAAATCTCTAACAATAAAGTAACTTCGCCATTGGATGTCACCCTTCTGGCTGCCATTTTGTAAGTACCTAATGACAGTGATTCCTGAAATCATTATCCAGATATGTATATTGTATAAACAAAATAACGAAATCCATGTTCAGGATAACACATCAATGTAAAAAATGAGGCATCTTATGAAGCTGTAACAGTTAAAATTTAGCATCAATAATTAGGTTTGACTGTAACTGTACAGTGTCAAGTGTCAATGAGTTGTCAACTGTGACAGCTCATATAAATAGTATAGTTTTGCTGAAATATGATTCATCTTACAATGTCTTAAAATGCCACTGTATCTTGCTGTTAATTAAGAAATTAAATAAATATGAACGGTCAGTGCATTCACACCCCTACCGACCGGTGCAAGTGCACACAGTATTTATATCGGCCCGAATTCTAAAGTGGGATGCGTTAGTGGGCCAGCCCCCGCCCGGCACAATATTAGACGATGCATCACCTTCCTTGGTAACTGCAGTACAGGTTAATATGCGAATGAGAATTCGAAGTAGGTACAGTGTCTTTGTTTACTTATATCTGAAAGTCGTGGAAATTTATTTTTGGCGTTCATTCATGAGTATCGATTTCGGTAGTGCAATGTGCTTGCTGCAGTACACATACTCGTCGTACTTATTGATTGATTTAAAGATTGATGATAGAAGACAATTGTTTTTATTATTCTTATCAGAAAGTAACAAAAAAGTCTTTGTCTGATGGACTAAATAGAATTTATTTTTTCATTACCGTGGCCCTAAACTAGATAAAGAATGCTAATTTGCAGTACCTTTACTACTTTTGGAAGACACTAAGGCTGAATTATCACCTTTGACAAACGTTAAACGTTAAAATACACCACATCACCAACAGGTTATCGTTAAAGTTACGGTTAAAGTAAATTGGTGCAACTCAAGCTCAACCTAAATGAGATTTATCTGGATTCATTTTTTACATTTAAACACTCTGAAATCCGGCTCGGAGGACCAATTTTTACAACTAGATCAAGAATGATCACAACAAATAGGTCTATTTTAAATAATAACAAAGTAGCAAATATTAAACGATTAGGAAGTATTATTACTAAACCCGGAAAGATCTCGGCCTTGCGATCTAATGGCAAGGAGCGCATCCATAGACAATGGCCGCAGTAATTTTCCTGAGAATCCAACACGCGAAGTGTCGAAGCATTGTTGTTTTCTTCAATAAATCTAGACTCGGAGGCAATCTCGGAAATCGAAGATTAGAAGTATTCGCTAATTGATGATACCTTCGAATTAAGCTGAACAATTGATTGAGATTATTTATGACAGTGAATAGACAATAAGAAATGATACTGGCAAGTGAAACGACATAATTATAGTGGAAACGTATCCGTAAAGTAAACTTGTGTTAATATTAATAATACTGATTGAAGTTCTTTGTTTATTAGGTAGTGCTACAATTAGGCTGAGTTGCATCACCTAACTTTGACTGTAACTATAACGATTACCGGTGATTTTTGTATGGACTTTGACAGATTTTTGACGTCTGTTAAAGTTAAAGAAAGATGGTGCAACCCAGCCTTAATTGTATTTATAATATTAGTGTAGATAAACAGATTTTTTTTTTAAATAAGTCAATCTTAACTCTAAACAAAATAAAAATATAAACTTATTTTACTCAAAAATAAAAGTGTGTCCGTGAGGCAAAGAGGCGAGGATGATGGCTGCATTTCCTCGCTGAATGGCAATACTAAGCCTTTGTGCAAGGAAAGAGCCAGCATTTAGATTTTCCGAAATTTTAATTAATTTAGGGGAAATGGTCCGAAACAATAATTTAGCATTCGGTCCCCAAGGTCCTAAGGTCTCGACACCAAAAGGCGCAAATATGTAATCATTAGAAAGTGACTCATATTTGCGCCGTTTGGCTAACTCAGCCGACTCCGCTGCAGCCCCAGCTTTAGCAACTGATTCCCTGAGGTGGGACGGGGCTAAAGTATCGACACATGTAGCGTCCCAAACTAAAGCCCGTCCCCGTTCCCAGGGAACCAGAGTGAGACCATCAGGTCTCTTGCCATCATCACGGACCAATCCACGTGGTTCTAACGTGGAAGGAACGTTGATGCTGGCAAGTGCTCTCCTGTATTTGCAAATTGACAGAGAAAAGAAATATAGACTCTAGCCTAGAGCGTTGACAAATTCATAATATGGAATTTATTTTAATATTTCAAGTCTTATTTTATTACTTACCTTTATGTACTCAAGTAGATCCTTCCTTACTTCCAATCTTCCCATTTTTTAAAATTTATTTATCATTTGAACAAAGTCAAAGTCAAAGTCAAAATTTCTTTATTTGTTTTGACTAATAAATAGTTCCCTCAAATCGTCATTTTGCTCTTAAGGAGCCTCTACATGTCTCATAATCTTTTTACCCTACCAGCGCTTCGAAACCAACATTTGGCAAGTGCTGAGAAGAAGCGCCGCAACAAACTCAGTCACCACTGTCTGCCGGTTAATATAAATAAATATAAATAGTAGTAGTAGGTACATTCGATTCAGGAGCAGTTCACTGAATTTACCATGCATTCTTGTATGGTGTATCTTATAAGAATGGGTATACAAGATTGCGTGGTATATTAAACAAGGTAGTGACGTGCTAATATCTAGACTTACATATTAAGATACTAGTAGAAATGACTCGCATACATAAATTTGAATAACTTGGATTGACCAGTCCCCGAAAGCAGCGCCTGTTCACAGACATGACGAGTGAACCAGCCATCGCTTCACTCGACCATATTAGAGGGAATGTAACGACCCGCCTCACTACGCCACCACCCCAGAGACATTTTAGTGAGAATGACAATTCCAAGTTATCTCTTTAAAATATTTGGTTTTAATGGCTTTACCGTAAAAACTTTGTCATGTTCGGTTTTAATACATTCGAAAAGGTTATTGTAAAGAGCATCTGGGTCTCCCTGCACATACGGGACTAAATGCAATTTATTTTCAAGATTATTTTTAAAACGTTCTAGACGACTAATGGTTACAGGTCTACATACGGCATTTTTTTTACTTTTATTATTCAAATTATTACAAATAAATTCTACTTTAATACCACAGTGATCTGACGTAAGATTGTGTATGACAGCTTTATTGTCAGGGACACAGCTAGAGAAAATATTATCTAGACAAGTAGCTGTGGTTTCCGTAATTCTAGTTGCTTCCTTAAATTGACTAAACAAGTTAAATGACTGAAAAAGGGAAAGTAGTCTTACAGAATATGATGATGAGCTATCTAGTAAATTGACGTTAAAATCTCCACAAACTAAGACCTTTTTGTTGCTGTTACAAGTTTTATTAAGAGCATCCTCAATAGCCGCTTCAAAAATACCAAAGTCCCCAGAAGGGGGTCTATACACACATACAATGATGTAACTCTCAAGCTCGACACATGAAATTTCGACAACACGCTCAACTGATAGCCCTACTACATCTTTGCGTTCTTTATATTTAATATTATTATTCACAAATATTAAGGAGCCTCCGTTTTTAACAACACAGATCTACATGATTTTATATCGATAGCCCTTAAAAATCATTAAGATTTATTCTTAAAACTATCGTGAGCAATGACATGCAAACATTGTTATCTTGACAAGTCCAGACGACAGCATTTTAATCAGCAATTCTCTCAACTTCTGTATTTCTGGATTCATCAACCATTGTTTTCATTCTTGACTCTGCAAGTTCAAATTAAGTATGATAGAAAATTTTAAATTCTTGAGCTGCATTGATTGCATTTATCAGTCAAGGTGACTGGGAGACAATACAGCAATTATTTTTGGTGACAGTAGTTTGCCAAAACCCGCCGCCAGGTATCAGGCGAGTGTTTGACCTAACGTTGGTGCAACAATCAAATTATTTGTATAATTGGTTATGACTGTGGCATTTATTGTTATGTTTGGCATATGTTTATGATAAATAAGCGTTATTTTGGGATAAGACTAATCAGATGTCTGGGTGTATTTTTGAATTGGGTAAAATATAACCCTGATGACATCTGATTCTTAATTACCTTCTGTCTACAGATGGTCTAGTTCATTGGTTCCCAAACTTATTTATGACGCATTTTCTTTAGACCATACAAAAAATTTCGCACCCCCCCTCTTCCAGTCAAGATTATTTATTGGTCGTATCGAGCAGTCTGGAATGCATTCTCTCAGCGGTCGCAGGTTTTTTATACTTAGTACACAGATGGCCCGCGCCCCCCTTCTAAGGTCTTTGCGCCTCCCCTGGGGGGCGCACCCCCCACTTTGGGAACCAATGGTCTAGATGGATTATCCCAGTCATAATGTGCTTACTTAGGCTACTAAATTCTCGATAGTACCTACAACCCAATCGAGCTAACTGCGTACCTCGTTGGAATGCGCTTCTTCTAAAGATAAAGGTCAGATTTTGACAAAAGTTTCTTTTGCTTTGAAAAACATTTTAATAAGTCGTGATGAATTATGTTAGTTTTGATACTAGAATCAAAGTTCCTATATTCCTTTAGCTACCAATTCTGTAGCATTTTTGTCCGTTTCCTAATACTTTAAGTGGAAACTCGCACAATCTTCTTCAAGTGACTATTCTATAGATGTATTGTTTATTACCCATTTCATTGCTCTTGTTGTAGTCTGAAATAAATCAATAATTATATCATTACTCTCTCTGTTCAGAAATAGTCGCAGGTGCATCAAACGTTGGCCCAACGTTGGCATTTCACGCGTCTGGCGACTCATGCGACAGGCATGTTTGAAATGGAGTTAGGCGTCACATTGGTAGGCAAAGTGCAGTAGATTGAATCATAGAATTGAAGGTATTGTGACGTGGTTTTAGGAAAACGAGGTTTTACGTGAGTCGACTTGGTGTCAAATTCAAATTCTATAGTACAACTTCTTCTTCTTCGGTCCCTCACTGATGAGGATCGCGACCACAGATAGTGTTCCTCCACAGACTGCGGTCATAAGCTGTGTGGAGGTGGACCGCACGATGCAAACTCCCGCCCACCGTCTTCCTCACCGCGTCCGACCATCTCGTCGGTGCCCTACCCCGAGCACATACTAATAAAGAATTTGAAAATAAGGCTTACATAAGCCCTTTTCAGGGCACTTGTATACACACACGCTTCTTATAACTACGCGTTTCAAATATGTATAACTTGCCCTGCCATCACTTCGGGACAATGTATGGTGTTGAGAAGAGTTTTGCTGCTAGAGAATTGGGTACTTACAGCCTGGCAACTTAAAATATTCATTATCATCATCATCATTTCAGCCACAGGATGTCCACTGCTGAACATAGGCCTCCCCCCCCAATGACTGTCACATCGCACGGTTGGAAGCGGCCTGCATCCAACGCCTTCCTGCTACCTTTATCAGGTCGTCGGTCCATCTTCTGGGTCGATGTCGCACGCTGCGTTTGCGTAAAATATTATTAACCTTCAATTAAAGGCTTCATATATTAATTTATAACAGCCTTAACATTTTGGAAATCTGAATCTGAAGCTGACTGACGTGACGGTAAAAAATATTTATTTTTATTTTACTCTATTTAAAAAACAAAAGACTAGCTTTAGTTAAAAAGTATTCAAAGAACATTTTGACGTCACTGCTGAACTGAGTTATGCCCTTTGACATTAGAAACTGTTTGTAGAGAGTGGGCGTTAGAGAAACGCAGAGTAGAAGCTACGTCATCGGCGTGACGTATGCGAAACTTTAGTGAACAGTCCTTTATAGGGTCCATAATTAGGACGCCTTAGGCTCGCGTTCCTGTTTTGCTGGATCCAGTAGTGTAGGATCTCACAAAACTGGACCGTGTGAATACACATAATGTGTTTGAAATTCGACCGGTTTTTTGCGGGACACTTGCTAACGGCATGTTCGTGTGAACGTTATAATTATGAAAACGTGTAGCTACTACTAAACGGGATCCTCCAAAAATCAATTCCTGCAAAAAGCATGATGTCTTCGTAGAAACTAAGCGCTAACACTAATGCCCGTTTTTACCAACAATCCCTAATTTTTAAGTGACCCCTAAAGTAACATAACATGACGTCATCTTAACAGGAATTTTGTTTTCATAAGGGTCACTTAAAAATTAGGGATTGATGGTGAAAACGGGCATAGAGTCTTCGATCTATGTAGACCAGGGGTGGCCAAATTGATTAGACATAGATCTACTGTTTACTAACGAAACCCTGGGCGATCTAACACTTACATACTTCTTGAAATCTTAAATGGAACAGGATGATTTAGTACACAATCATGCAGTATTTTTTGCCTTGCCACGATCGACTGGACTAAAAATATTCGCGATCGACCGCTTGGCCACCCCTGATGTAGACTAAAAACTTAAAATTAGGGTTTGTAATGAAAACGACAATTATATTAAATAGGTATAATATATTAAATTTAATTGCACCTATAACATCAATTACGCGGTTTCAGTACCACTTAACGCTAACATTATTGTCAGAGGAGTTTGAAAGGCCTCACGTTGCGGGAAACAGGAATAAGCAAAAATATACATAAATAACAAAATTATAAACAAGATAGTATAATAACTAAATAACGTTACCAGTTATACCTGGTAACGTTATTTACAAATTGTTTATAAGTTACAGGGTTGCCAATTTTCTCAAATTACTTTTTTCAAATCCCATTTCTAAAATGGCATTTTTTTGTTATATAAAAAGTATGTTGAAGCATAAAATAATGTCTTTGGCTCAGGAAAAGAAAGATTTTATCTCATAGCACCGTTTGGACGTCGAGAAAATAAAAACAATAGAAAATAAAATAAATTCAACAATATAATAACAAATGCTTAGGAAAGACTTCCAACAAGGCCTTTTACGATTCAAGTGTAGGTTTTTATACTAATATATACAACAGTAAATGAAAAATAGTATATGCATTATGTACTTATTTCTTCTTAACATTAATTTCAGATACAAACGCAGGTAAAATCGGGACGGAGTATAGATCGTCTATTAATCTATGGTCTACACACCAGATATTATTCTATGTATAAATTGTAAACTTGTATATTATAAGTAGTAAAATATGATCATAAATGTATACATATGTTTTCTTAACCCCTAACACTTTACGTCTTTTATGTATTTTTTTTGACTATTGTTAAGTAGTTAAAATTACTGGTGTGTAGATCCATTTTTTCTATTATTAACATTATTGTAGGATTCTTTCTGGTAACTATATGTTTCTTGACCCGTTTTAACTAAGGCAGCCAACCCATATACGCTTGATAAAAAGAGTATAACAATTTTTTTTGTATAAGTTTTTTGACTTTTTAAAAAGCTTACAAAAATATTATCTCACCTCAAAAAATAGTTGTCAGGGTTGACACGCTGTGCTTTTGCATCTCTCTATTTAATGTAAAGTTATTATTTCATTAACACTTGAGGACTCGCGCCTTAATTTGTAACATTCATACTCGCTACCGGGTGCGCTGGACCCAGTATATAAAATCCTATGTATTTTTCAAAAACTCTTAATAAAATTTAAAATTAATTTATTAGAAGGATAATATGATATAAACAAAGACAAAATAATAAACCAAATAGTCATATTTATTGCCTTTTTCTAAAATAACAACTTATTTAAAAAATTGAATGTTTTTTGGCAAAATGAAGGTTATTTTTGAAAATTTCTGTAATCAATTATTTAAAAAAATACCTTGTTTATTTTCGTAAACTACTATGATTTGTCTACTTATACCAATTGACAATTAATGAGAAATATACTATAAAACATTAAAAAATTCACTTTGTTTACCGGGTCCAGTAGACTCAAAAACACATTTTTCGTCTGTAGCAATCACATGCAGTGGGCTATTTGACGATTATGACCGCTATTAGCTGTGCTACAATGTCGTGGAAAGGTACTAAGAGCGACAACATCGCAAACGTCAAACTTCAAAAGTTATTACACAAAAATTTAAGTACTGGGTCCGTTGGACCCATTAGCGAGTCCTTAAGTGTTAAGCAGCCTTTAACCCGTGCTTGTAGCTACTTAAGGGTATCCTTCCGTTTGGCCAAATTACTTTTCGCCAAATTTCACTTCGCAAACAACTTATCGCCAAAGTTTCATTTCCCAAATGAACTTTTAGCAACTGTACTTTTCGCAACTAATTCATTTGGTCAAATTATCATTTGGCCAAATTTTACTTGGCAAATGTTTATATAGCAAATGTTTTATGTTGCCAAATATTATATCCCAAATAATTTGTTTGGTCAAATTGACATTTCACATACTTACCCACCGTTACCCACAAATCAAAGCATAAGGCACATGATCATGGTTTTCACAATAATTTTATGTAAAACATTGCAGAAAATAGTATGGTTGCAAAAAGTAGGTTTTGCAGAAAATAGTAGGTTAGGTTAGGTTAGAACAGTGACCCTTAATGCGCGAAGGCGAGCGAAGCGTGCCGCGGCAGCGGCCGCCGAGCGCTAGAATCACCTCTATTGTTATTGAATCATTTGGAAATTTCGATACAAAGAATGAAATAAGGAAATTAATGTAGAACAAATTTTATATTAACTCCCCACTAAACAAAATAATAACCACAAGCTAATTTGTATACTACCATTCTAAGCACCAATCAAATTATTTTGTAAATAGTTTATCGTGAAATATTTTTGCCTAATGAAACATTTGGCAAACCATACTTTGCCAAACAATAATTTGCTAAACAATAATGTGCCAAAAAAAACATTTGCGAATTAAAAGTTTGCAATAAGTTGCTTTGCCAAATGAGAATTTGCCAAATGAAAATTTGCGAAACGTTGTTTGCGATGTGATAATTTGGGAAACGTTTTTTGGCCAAACATTAGTAATCCCTACTTAAGGTATTAAGTATTATAATTTACATCATTATTTCGTATTTTTAATATAAATAACTCCTTGTACTTCCCTTTCGGCAGTGCCGACTCATGATTTTATCATTTTAAACAAAAAACTCATTTCTTAACCTTAACATAAAAGTAGACAAGAAAAATACTTAACAAAATTTAAAAGGTACGTCATTAGGAATAAAAATTTTAGAACTCAACAATAATAACCCATAGATTATACTAAATCGCTTAGCGTTAGAATTAAAAATAGAATTTCTATTTACATACATTAAATTAATAAAACAAAAAAAAAATAGAAGCATCTCTCAACACAATAACAGTGGAAGACAGAAAAATAATTTAAACTTAAAAAAAGAGTTGTAAGCTTTAGAACTTCTAGAAAACTTAACAAAACAGCTTGAAAGCTTTACACGATTTAAACACATTGGTGGATCTCTCACATCTCTCTCTATTATTGAAATAAGTTCAAGGAGTTATAACAAGAACTAATATCTAATACATTCGAATAATTACTGATCCAAAATTATATACAACCAATTTACACCGTACACTATATGTTACATTAGTCTTACGCCCGAAGTGAATTCAAATTCTATGAAAAAATATCAGTCGTCTTATGAATTTGATGGGTCCATGATTGACTCTAGCAACATCTATGTTTTGTCATTTTTTGATGATTAAAAAGGTGATTAACTACAGCAGCCTTTACATTACATTAAAGACTTTATTTCTCTAATTTTAAGAGCCTTTTTCGAGACAACAATGGCAGTGACCGTGTGAGCTATTACGGATAATGGCGGCTAATATGAGATCGCTACTTTGCGCCAAAATCCGCATTATCATTTACAGGTTACAATCTAGTAGATTAAATATTGTCGGTGGACGTATTGCCTTTATTTCGTGCTTAAATTGACAGCCCTAGTAATTTGGGAGACTTGGAACGAATACGTTCTCACATTCACAAGCGGTAGCGGGGCGTTTTTATTTTTTATAATTAAAAATTTGGTTGCGAATAATCACTACAAGATCAATGTCAAACTTGCAAGTATTTAACTAGATTTTGTAATAGAGTGCATTTGGTTATTTTTCTCATGGATCTTACAGGGACTATTTTCAATCGTTTTGCAAAGAGACATATTAGATTTGACAGAGAAGGGAGGGCAGATTTGGAATCTAAAATGTATACACCAGCTTACAAAGTAGAGTAATAGATAAAAAACGTATACAGAAATCACCTCTTAAGTAACTTTTACTTTGTAAAGACGATAGCATTAAAGAGAAGGTAGACAAAGTTGTAAATAAAATTCTAAGTCATAAGCTTACCGCGCCCGCTACCGCTTGTAGCACAAAGGCCGTCCACGCCAATGTTTAATCTTCATCACTTAAAACTAAACTATCCGTGTATATAAAATGTAAAAGTTAAAATCACAAAGAAGTAATTTTTCTAACTAGCTGGCGTCACTTAATGCACATATCACACCGAGCCGTCCGTCACTCCGTTTGGCGCCATCTGTAACAATAAAAAATATACTTTAAAAACAGTCTTCATTGGACAAAAAAAAGTAAATGATTGGACGAAATTTATTAAGCCTCCGTCCAAAGTCGCTGTGCCTAACTGGGTCCACATTGTATAACTGCTTGAATTGTAAGATCATGATCTGTGAATACGCTAATGTTATAAAATAAAAATAATTAATTATTGAGTAGGTACACATTTGAATACTAATAAAAATTACAGTAAGAATTTAGGCTACAAAAGGGCAAAATGACGCTTCTCTCTGTCATAAGATAAACACTTTTTAGTACGAAGACCACGTAGACTTTGTTTCAATCAAAGGACTTCCACAGCTGGACTAAGGCCTCCCCTAAGAATGTTCACAATAAATGGTCCTGCGCTGCCCTCATCCAGGTGCTTCCCGCGACCTTCACATGATCGTCTACTGAGTGCAATGTTTAGCTCATACTTAATTAAAACTGCTATCAGAATTAAACCTATTACAAAATCAACCAAATCTAGCATTACGATCACCTAGAGAATTAGCTGACTCATGATTGCAAAAGTTTCTGTTTTCTCATTCCGTCCATTCATTTAATATCTTCATCAGTTTCAGACTTATCTGTATTTCACAGATTTTAAAATATAGGCAGGTTTTTTATCATTCATCAGTCAGAAGTTAAAATTGTATTGGTTAGCTGCACAGTGGGACATTTCCTACATTTGAAGAGAACAAGAACTCACTGACCCATTGAGCGTTCTATAGTTTAGTCCCTATTCCTAACTCAATAATGTTTTCAATTACGATTTCTTCTTCGTAGAGAACTTGGTAGTCTATTACAAAATCGTTAACGAACGTCATATTGTCTACTGTCAAAAGTCAATCAACCAACCTAGTTAAAAATGACGTAACTGACAATCCGCTAATTCCTTAACTGTGACATCTCAGAATCTAATCTTGAACTACAAACCGTGAATAGGTTTATTATAACTGGCATTTCACACGTCCCACTTTCGAGTAAACTTCCAAAATGTTACGTCACTTAGTGGGACATCAGGTCGGTAGGTCGTTGTGCAACTACATTTTGGCGTTATGCAATATTGGAAAGTCGGCCGGGTTTCCGTATTATGCAACTGATAGTGGACCATGGTCTGAGATGGAGGTCGTGGTGTATTGAGATTATTGGGGGGTGAAGGGGGATCTGAAGATAACTTGTATGGGAAAAAGATCGAAGTGTAGGAAGATAATTGAGGGTCTCTTCAATATTTTCATTAGTTCGTTTTGAAGAGACTTGAGTTTCTGCAATGATATTTATCTATTACTAGCTGTGCCCGCGACTTCGTGTGTGTGGAAATTAAATCGTAATTTTCTCATGTCTTCTCGCCGTTTAAACCTTCCCTGGACTAGAACAATCACTCCAAAACCAAAATAAGCCAAATCAGTCTAGCGAGTTTTATTGGGTGGTGAGGGGGATTTGGAAATTGCTAACATAATCGGAAGAAGACTCGCGTGAGAGATTTGAAGATGACCTTTAAGGGATAGAGCTTGATAAGTAACAATATCAAGATAAAAGGGTCATCTCAAGACTTTCATTTGATCGATTTAAAAAGAGATCTTTATCTGTAGCCTCAAAAAAATCATAACGTTCTTTTTTTGACCAAAAAGGGGCATCTCAAGATTTATGTTTGATCGTTTTGGAAACAAATTTTTCTGCAATGCATCATTGTCTATAGCAGTGTTTTTCAACCTGTGGGTCGCCTCTATAGGGGGGTCGCGAGAGGTCGTAAAAACTACCTAAGTAAAAAAGCCAGAGAAGTTTAAAAGCTAGATTTATCCGAAATCTAATTATGCAAATGCATAAATGTTGTATAGATTGAAGAATTCGGTTCCTACAACATTTTTTTTCATGCTAGGGGGGTCGCGTCATGAAAAAGGTTGAAAAACACTGGTCTATAGTATCAAAAAAGTCACACTGATATGATTCGTGTTCTTTTTTGGGACTTAAGATGACTTGTACCCATCTAGTCAGCCATCAACCATCATGCAATAGTAAATTATTTTATTTGTTTTTTTTTAAAGTTTTTTTTGGAGTTTTGTCATAGCTGACCAAGTTAAAACTTTGGAAACTTCAACTTCATACAAACAAAATTAACATGCCATCAATGTGACTATGTGGTGACAATGTAACTGGGCCAGGTCACCAATCCCTATCCGGGACGCGATAGGGCACAGCATTTAAACGGATTTTATATGATTTACTTTGTATTCAGTATTTTACTTCAAATATTTGTACATACTCGTATATTATTATGAACAGTATTATGGAGCAAACTTGATTTTAATTAACGTAACACAAAATAAAATTATGTGCCTATTGATGTTACTTTTTACTTGTTTTTTATTGGTAACCCATTTGTGGTGAGTTGTTAGTTGTAAGTCAATAAAAAATATGTTTCTCTAAGAAGAGTAATATTAAGACTAGGCGCAGACCACCGATTTTTAGGTGGCCGATAGTTGTGCCCGATTTTAAATTGTATGAAGAATCGGCCAAATCGAATCGGCGTAATGTGCGCTCTTCCATACATGCCCATACTGATCAACTGCCCGACTAAACTATCGGCCGACGAAAAATCGATGGTCTGCGCCTAGGCTTAGAGAAATTCTGTATAAGTATAGTCTAAGTAAGTTTAATCTGTACGAACTTAAGAAAACGATTTTTTCTTAACCAAAATCCATGCACCACGTAATTTTCTTTCTCGTGTAGTTTAATACATCAATCAAGGAATTTTAGCATACGTACATGGCATAGTATGCTATTCTTAGTTTGTATCTTCAACATCCAAATTAGAAGCTTTCTTTTCAAACTTTTGAGCGTGTTCACAGTGCAACGAACTTTACTCATATGCAAAATTTTCTTGTAGGACTCAGAAACACTATGCCCTTCGGCAGTACCACAACCACTTTCTAAAACTTCCCATAAAAACAATCTTCACGCGCATGTCAACTCAAAAGCCATAATTTCCTATTTACCTTATCTAAAACTTTCCTGTGATCTTTACAAAAAAAACCTTTTTACATTCCCAGCTCTAATATTCGGGAATAGAGTCAATTTTCTATCGGTGGGGTCATGTTTTCGTCGGATAGATGCGCGGGAGTTGCTCATTGGAATTTTAACCCTATTTCTTTAAGCTAGAGTATTAAATAGGTTAGAGGTATCGTTTTTTTTGTGGGATAGTGCGCAGGAGTGCAATGCCCATGTTCGGGTACCGACCCGTAGTTCGTTGACCCAGTGCAGTCTGATTTTTTTATGGTCGCTCTCTAGTTGATGCAGTTTTGACCTTTATTTTTCTTTTTCCGGTCGGATACCCTGTATTATATTAGGGTTGTCGATTTTATCGTTTACTTTTCTTATGATTCAAATCTTACTCGTTCCTTAACCGGTGTTTTTGAGATTGTCAGATTTTAGCATTGGTTGCTGTTAAAGTAAGATGGTGCAACCCAGCTTAAGACTGGGCTGGAAGAATGACTTTTACTTTAACTTAAACAAAAATTAATAGTTTGTCAAACTCCATACAAAAAACACCAGTTATGGTTGTAGTTACGGTTACAATAATTCCAACTTGCTAAATGTAAAATGTGCATGAGAAATTGTGATTATAAGAAAGCTGTGAGATACTTTCAGCAAAAAAAAAAAAGTAAATAACTAAAATATCAAGCCAAAGTAAACAAAGTCAAGGCCGTCGATGCTTTACATAAGACATTTATATAAAAACAACGTAAATAAGTGTTTAAGTATTACATAAACTAAAATTTGAGTCGATATAACCACGCTCTACGATTTACTGTGTGCATTTACATTCATGTAGGAAAATAAAGAAAGAATGGACATGGCATGTTAGATTTTTCAATGTCCCATTGAATTTATGCAATACTGACGCCCGTATTCACAAACGTTGCTTGCTTTAGTGAAGCAGCAAATCGAACGCACATCGTTGATAGAGCTCTGTGATTGATTCCTGTGTCACCCTGTGCGTCCACGCGCACTGTGAGACCTCATAGTAATGTTTGTAAATACGGGCGTTAGAATTAAATAGAATAGGTCTATCTGTGATATTAATTTGAAACGCGGCAATAGGTATTTGATTTGAGTAAAAAAATGTAACGCGAAACTTCATCGATCGAAGTTGAAGTTGGACTTTAAGGGCTCTTTCCCCCGGAAATCCAGTTATGCGGGATCCAGTAATGCAGGAGTCCTGCAAAAAACGGTAACGATATCCCGTGGGAACAAGCCTAAACTTTAACGTTGTAAATAAAAGCTTAAGCTAGCTTTAAAGCCTCTTCGCTTACGTCTTTGGATGTTTATTTATTTTCAAAATGTACCCCATTACTTTATTTGATAACTTTAGTGAAGTTTCTTAAAAGGTAGGCATTTTTTATAAAAGTCCACCAAATCGCCGTAACTACATAAACCCAATTAACTAATTTTCGAAGAACCGTACCCTTACATAAGCACAAGTGATTTTAGTTCAAGTCCACACACAAAACGCGAACCAGTCGTAATAAAGAGCAAAAACTGTTACGTCGTATGACATTGTGCGCGCGTTTCCTACATCCAGATCGGTGACGTAATAGAATTCAAAATGTAGGTTAAATTAATAAAAAAGCTAAGCCCCGCCCACCGCGTGCGAACGCAGTGAAAGTACGGCGCGGGCGCAGCGCGTCGGCTGTCTTGTCATTCGGCCGCTGACCGCGACGGCGAGCGGTCGTGTCTCCGCGTGGATCATTTTAGGAGGTCAATGCATCGCTGTCGTTGCACTTTGATTGATTATGTTTATGCTTCGTTAAGAAAAATAAATATTATACTTTAATTAAAAGATAGCATAGGTTATTAGATTATTTAGTGTGGTTTATTAATTTATGGAAGGCCATTTTTCAGCTTAGGATTAGAAAAATATTTCACCCAATTCCTTTTGATTGCAAGGAATATCAACATGATTAAAATTCTTAGTTTAACTGCTGAAAAAAAATAATTGATCATATTCATAGTTTCAGTTATAGTATTCAGTTTCATAATTTGTTGAATAATTAATAAAAAAACAATACTTTAAAAAACTAGGTCGGTCGTCAAAATTATTACATCCAACGTTTTCAATCAACGATACAAATTTTTTAGCTTAGTTGACGTTGTTGAGGCATAAAGATTCAATAAAATTGCAAGTCGCTTGTTTTTCAAGATGTCTTTCAGTGCATAATGAAATCATATTTTACCTAAACTTAGGGTTGTTGACTTTTTATCTATGATACTATTGTCACTCCTTGAATCACGTATGATTTTAATTCAAAGAATACAATTTTCAGAATAAATGCTATCAAATTCCAAAGATATTATGATCTAATTTAGCTTTTCCAATACTTTTTTATTTCTATTAGTCGCATAGTCAAATTCAAATTCAAAACGTTTATTGCATGTCACATTACAATTTATAATAGTCGCTTCACCTAACCACCACGTGTGGTTGAGCGCAATCATAATTCAAATAGTTTATTCAATACATAGGCCCTTTCCAGGGCACTTATACACGTCCCAAATATAGCTTGCCCTTGCATAGGCTAGGCAAGGAATGGTGGAAGATACAATGCAAATGTCTCAAAAAACAATTAAAACTATTTAGGTAACTACCAACTTTAAATCCATTTCCCGAATCAGTTGCTTTAAGTATGATAAATTTTATAAATGACATTATTTTCGTAGACATAACGAGGTGTGGTTAGGTTATAACTTGAACAGATAAAATAGGTTTAATAAAACTTAATCTTAGTTTTTTTCCATGAATAAACAATGAAAAATGTCAACAAGTGATTCAACTAACCGTTAGATAGCTGACTGTAAACAATCAACTGATTCTATACGTATCTCTGATAAATGAATGACTATTTCTGTATTCTATAACTACCCAGTAGCGTGGCAACAAATGGTGCATCGTCGAAAGGGATTCGAATTCGATGCTCAGTGAGATCAATTATTGAAAATAGCCAATGATGACAGTGACTTGACACTATTAATGACTGACTCTCATTTCTGCTTAAGCCAAAGCTTATCTATAGAGATGAATGCCACGCGGCATTAAGTTCGCCTTTTGAACTAAAAAGTACTGTAGCGTATAACGCACTGTTTATATTCAAATTCATACATATCCCCTAGGCCTAAGCCACATTAAGCAAGGTGGAACAGGAGTTTGATATGAATAAAGTTTATTTATCAAAATATGTACATACTTAAATAAATGTAAAATGATAATAAATGAAAAAAAAAACTTATGTTTCTGGTCACATATTATAATAACAGTCTGTTGTTACTTCGAAAGAAGTACGAGCATAGTAAAAATCAAATGGCAAGAAATAAACACTGAGTAATAAAAATTTTACACTCCTATAAATCTCATAAGATATTGTTATTGTATTTCCATCAGTTTACTCAACGCTTCACGATAAAAAGATAAGTAAGGCAGAAGGAATCTGTCTACCTACACACACAAATAATACACGTCTTCTAATCTAAATCTAATAAAATTCTAACTGAATCTGAAAATTTATTAGAAAAAACCCACAAAGTAAGGTCTTTTAATAAGGTCTTTACCTGGTGTGACGAGGACGACCACGACCACTCTGGCAAGAGTGTAGCGACGAAGAAGAAGAAGGTCTTTTAATGAGGTAAAATTCACGAAGGCGAGTGAGCTTTACTTGTGTATGTACGTGCACATGCACATAACGATAGTGATTTGTCTGTCGAAACTTTTGAAAAATGGCAGTAGCGAGCCACCACACATGTAAAGCTCACTCGCCTTCGTGAATTGCAACAACTATAGATTATACCAGGACTGAAGTCTTAGAACTTTGGCTTAAGATCTAGTAAAGCCCTGTTTAAAGTGTCTAATTCAAAAACTGAAAATGTTTAGTTAAATTTTCACTGTTTGGTTACGTATTAACTATCATCAATACTGGGACTTTTCTATCAAATCCTCCATTGGCTTTTAGTAAATAAGTGAGGACGGGACTATTCCCACCTCTCGTTCCCACCACTGCAACTCCTGTGTAGCCAGGATCTACAGCTTGACCGCCACAAAAACCCAACCAATGAAGGTCAAGTTTGTCCCGGGGGAAAGTTAAACTGTCATTGGACCCGCAACGAAATTAATCAGAAGAACATAGGAGGAGTTCGAAATTAAGGTAAATAAGTGAGGACGTCCTCCTGCAGTGAGACTAGGTACCTGATGATGAATACTGTGACAATATAAATGAAATAATAAATATTCATGGGCCAGTCCCAAACCAAGCAAAGCTTGTACTATGGATCTAGAAACAGGGGTGTTATTATAAAAAACATAAACTGACGTTAAACGCGTGTAAAAAATTATTTGGATACTAAATGTCAATTTAAATAAATATTCAACGCCCATTTAACTTTTTGTAATAAACCCCCAGATGTCCAAAACATAACTTTTTCTGTAGATGATTTATTACCTTTATCCAATCAAATTCTCAACACTTTCCACTACAACTTGAGATTTACTCAAAAACGGCACCATTCATCGATAACGGCATGTTTGTTTGTTTGTTCGCTGATAACGATTTATGTCAGTGCTATCAATACTATCATAGTGCCCTAAATAACTATTGGCTTCATAGAGCAGTGTTTTAGTTTCGTGCGTGAAAAATGATCATCACTAGATACCAAAGTGATTATTTAAAATCATTGCTGAATCAAAATTACAAGGTAGTTCTTGTATAGATGCGATAATGATCATTTTAAAATCATTGCTAGATCGAAATTTTGTAATGATTTACAGTTCCTTTTCAAAGAACTTATGCGTGTTCCAAGTATAATGTAGTTTGCAAATAACATGAAAAGAATGATGAAAAACTGTAAGCCTTACAAAGTATTCAAAATACAAAAATGCCTATAGTAGAGTTACATATGGACCAATTTTATTGGAAGTTCAAGGTATGTCTAATTTGTCTATGCAGCAGGGATCTCAATTTGAAAAAGAAACAACGACTGAAAAGGTCTTAGTTGAACTCATTGAAAAAACTAACTACAACACAAACCTAAGATGGCCGCCTCCAACTTCCCAAAATAGCTAGTTGTTACCTTAATATTGTTTCTATTTCAAAAGATCGCATTTCGAATATTTACCCTTTCATCAAAGACCCCAGCGAAAAATATTTCCTTATAAAAGGGGTAATTATTACATCATAGCGATGGAAAGCGCTAGAGTCCGCGTGACCACACCAAAGAAATGGAAAATCAACGTGATACAATAGTAGAAATTTTGCTTCCCCCGTGGTAGGAACGTGAATGGGGCTGGACCCTTTACAGGTAGGGTTTCTATAATGAAACAAGGAAAACCAAGTTTTTGGGGGCAGGAAGGTCTTCGTCGACGTTTCGTAATAGATCGGCAGGTCAAGCTGTTCTTGCTGCAAGCAAAAGGTCATATAAACATTGCTTTGATGAGTAAGAGTCAAGCTTGAATGGCGAATACTGCAGTATTCATGGTATGTTTGTACAAACATTTGCAAGCCTAGGTTTGCCCAGAGCAATTCAAACCATAAGTCTACCATACATGATGCTGAGTATATTTTTACAAATAAAACATGAATATGATAAGGAGTTATTTATTAGTTTAGATTTGAAATACAATTTATGTCCTCTTCTAATGTCTGCTATTCTTAGATTTTTCACGACTTCATTCAAGCCTGTATTTTATGGAGATAAAAGTAATATTTATTTATTATTACTTTAAGTCACTAAGTCATTAGTCCTCAAAATGCTATATTTAAAAAATTTAAAGACAAGAAAATTAAAATTTTTAAATTTGAAGATGGTTTTGGTCCACAGATGCCCTAATTTAGGCTCTATACATTAAGACTGAGGACTTCTAAAACAAGTAAATACGTAGTTCAAGTTTTAAAAACCCCAACGCCGCATTCCACGTGACCATAGAAGTTTGTGGAAAAATATATTTCTTTGGGAATCCTTAAAAAAAATACTTTCTGAACAACGTTCAAAGGTGTGCTGTTGTTTATCCCTTTTTTCGTTGGAAAATTCTAATGCTGCCTCTTTCACTCTATCTAGGGTGAAATGAGGATAAATATTGTTTTCGTATTTTGAAACACCATTAAAATTTACTATTAAAGACAAAAATTTTAGTCACAATTAGTGATATGAATAGAGGTAATGTTAGTCACGGAAAAGTTTAAATCTAACACATAGATGAAATTGTACATGTTCAATTTTGTTTTATTATTACAATAAGTTAACTAAACAACAGCAATGAAAATTTTTTTACGTAGGTACTTTGCGACTCACTCGACGATTGTTATTCAGTTACATTGAACCCTACGTAGAATGGAACGTCACAGGTATACCAATCAGCTGATCCTAATATAAATAACTATTATATCATGTTTCGTCTTTTCCCATAATACGGCTAAAAATAAACATCCTCCTCCCACCCACACGACTCATTTAACGTGCCGGTTCCAACGTGCCCTCAAGCTTGCGACACTTCGCAATTTTCCAAAAACTTTTTGACAATTTCGCCACATTTCATAAAACTTCAATTTTCCTTCTAGTTTCGTTTGACATTGCACTGGTTTCTCCGGAATAACAGTGTCGTAATACCATAAAACAAGGATCTGCATACTTACGAAACGGGAGTTGCGGCAATTTTGTTGTACAACACCTACAAAAACTACATTTTAGACACCTTTTTTTCCTTATTTCTCCAGCGAAAATGGACTGATTAAAAATAGCATCAGCGGTTTAGAAATCATAGCATCATTTGTATGGTTCATTGATCAGTTCTTAAGTTATTTTGCTTCTACGAGTATTTATTACAAAAAGAAAGTTCGAAACTATTTAATCGAAATGGTACTTAATACTTATCCCATCTCTTGTTGGGAATTTTTGGCAAGTATTTGTTCTGAGTATTTACAAAAAATTGCGTTGCTACGCGGACCGATCGTCAATCTTTAGGGAAAGCTTTTGTACAGCCGTGGATGTCTTGACTATAAGGGTATAGTTGTAATATGGTGATGAGAAGATACATTATGAATCACACACATCATCATCATCATTTCAGCCACAGGACGTCCACTGCTGAACATAGGCCTCCCCCAATGACTTCCACATCGCACGGTTGGTAGCGGCCTGCATCCAGCGCCTTCCCGCTACCTTTATCAGGTCGTCGGTCCACCTTGTCGGTGGACGTCCCACGCTGCATTTTCCGGTACGTGGCCTCCATTCCAGAACCTTGCTGCCCCATCGGCCGTCAGTTCTGCGTACTATGTGCCCTGCCCACTGCCACTTCAGCTTGCTGATCCGTCGGGCTATGTCAGCGACTTTAGTTCGTTTACGGATCTCCTCATTTCTGATTCGATCTCGTAAAGAAACACCGAGCATAGCCCTCTCCATAGCACGCTGTGCAACTTTGAGCTTCTGTATAAGGCCTATAGTGAGGGGCCACGTTTCCGAGCCATAAGTCATCACAGGTAACACACATTGGTTGTAGACTTTCGTCTTCACATGCCAGTCGTAAATTTTAAATGATCGTGATCATCAAACCTTGTGCCTCCAGCAATATCTGGTCTGGTTCGCAAAGTACGGTCAACTTTCTTCACCGATTCTTCTTACTTATTATCTTTACGATCAATGTTGTTATGCAAATCAATTTTCCAGTTGTTAAGATCAATTTTAGCTTCGATTGTATCAGTTGTTGTGTTCTTGCAGTTAAGATAGCCAGTTCTTCTGTGGTTGAGGATTTCATTTGAAGCTCACTTCCATCTTCAGCTTCGTCAATTTTCATCAGGTGAGATGCAGGCCAAGAGCTTCATCGTTGTGGATAAAAAATATTCATCATATTCACGAATAAATGATAGTAATTTATGCCCCAAATTACGCAGATAACAAATCAAGGATGACAACAATAAAAGCATGCTGTACATTTCGATGATAAATAATACTATTCAAGATTCAAAATACTACAACAAAATTATCACCATTATCAAAGATACCGAGTATTTGCGGCAGATTACGCAAAGCGCTGTGACCTTGAAGTGAGCTATAAATATCCAGCTAAATATATTCAAGCAAGCTATTTATAGCAGCTTGAGTCAATAACCTTTTATCTTGTTAATTCGGATCTAGATTCATACTTTTTACAGTTTTTACCATACCTAAAGTCCTTGTCATTCATGAATCTAGATTTAAATTTCGGTTTGTAGTTCCGAAATCTGACTGCCTAATTTTTTACTTATATCATTCAAATTCATTATCCTTGTGTTTATTTTTTTTTATCCACAACGAGGAAGCTCTTGGCCTGTATCTCACTCACCTGATGGTAAGCGATGATCAGGCCGAAGGTGGAAGCGAGCTTCACCCGGAATCCTCAACCACAGAGGAACTGGCTATCTTACCTCTAACTGCCGGAACACAACAATGCTGTTAACATTGTTTTTATGGCGACAGACTTAGGTAAGATGGTGGTAGCTAGCCAGGCGGACTTGGAACAAGTCCTACCACCAACCAAACCGAACAGAAAATTCTGCCTCCACTGGGAATCGACCCCGGGACCTCTGCGTCTGAAGCAGGTGGTCTAATCACTAGACCACAGAGGCGGTTATATTGTTGTTTGTAGGTTTTCATTCATAAATTCTCCGAGAGTTTGCCAAATGTTTGATCCAAACTAGCTCATTAATTAACTCGAATCAATCACATTATCGGAACCCTAGGTCAATCGCTTGGACAAACATATTTGAGTTAAAGACGAAGTACTAGTATCTACTTATTCCGTGGTTAAAGCTGTAATGTCTCGATCTCTTTATTGAACCATCAGTCTTTTGACATTTACTTATTTAAATTCAAGCTTATAAGGTTAAATATTCACTTAACAGTTCAGTCATGTTATCATTTCTGTGTATGATTGATTCCAGCCATCATTGCTGACGTTTATTAACAGTTCAATTGCATAATTTGATTGCTTCAAAAGTTGACTGACAAGCGTTGGTCCTATCGAAATCTATCAATGAAAGGTTATATAACGACAGACTCAACCACAGAGGAACTGGCTATTTCATCTCTAACTGCCAGAACACCAATACTGTTAATAATGTTGCTATGGCGACTTAGGTAAGATAGTGGTGGATTTAGACCAAGCCCTAACATCGACCAGAAAAATCTGCCTATCTGTTCAGTTTGGTTTTCACTAGAAATCGAACCCGGGACCTCTGGGTCTGAAGCAGGTGGTCTTACGAGATCACAGAATAGGTTAGTTATAAAGAAAAATATGCATGTTTAAGTACATCCGCTTTCCGGATTTATGAAATAGATAATGATGGCCGTAAGGTATCCGATTTTTTCATGGCTAAGTTTTGATGACAACAACTTTCTTTTTATTAAGATCTAATATTTTGTGTATATATAACGCAAGGTGGGACGTTCACCTACAAGGTGGACCGACGACATCGTAAAGGTAGCAGGGAAGCGCTGGATGCAGGCCGCTACCAATCGATCAACGTGGAAAGCATTAGGAGAGGCCTATGTTCAGCAGTGGACATCCTGTGGCTGAAATGATGATGATGATGATGATGATGAATATTTTGTGTGAAATTGGAGTAAAATTATAAGCAAAACAGCTGTAAAATATTATAATATAGTAGGTCTACGAGGAGAACAAGGCCAGGCAAGTCCCTCGTAATTTTTTGTAGCCATTTAATCAGACCATTTGATATCAGTGTTTCCTGTCAGTAATTATCATAATGTGTTTCAAATACGCGTTATTAATGAATGACATTGTTTTAACTGTGGATGTTTTATTAAGGAACCCATTTGAGCTTCGCAATGTTGGTAATAGATGGCGCTGTACGGAATTAAAACACGGTTACTCCAATGAGGGTTTTCTCGATTAAAAAATCCGCCAGATGGCAATATTTGAATTAAATTTAGGTATTTGTTTTAAATTTAGATTGTAATTTTATTTATTATTTTAATGTTTAATTTAATTTTCAATTTAATTTTTAATTTAATTTATTTGTCTCCATTATTATTATTTTTATTGATTTAATATGATTTTAATTATTTAATGCAATTATTATTATTATTGAAATTTTATGGGCCCTGGCCTGAAATAAATGAATTTTATTTATTTATTTATTTTTAATACGTAGACGCGAGGTCCAAATGCTGCGTGATTGGTGGATTTTGACATACCTCCCGTCTACATATTGCCATCTGGCGGATTTTTCAATCGCGAACACCCTCATTGAATGTTAGTAGTTAGTGAAATTACAAATTTAATGATGGACCTTTTAAGAACTAAAATAATTATGTTCGTTGTTTTATCTTTGCTTTGAGGTGATGATATCGATACTTAGTCGATAACTTGATTAAGATTTGTTACAAATAAATGAAGAAATAGGACTTGATATTGATTGAAAAACATACATACGGATTGAGAGCGTCCTTCTTTTTTGAAGTTGTGCAAAAATTAGAGTAAAAGTGAAGCCAGTCTGATTGAGCCGTAGCGTGTCTGACAATTTTAGCAGTTTGAACTCTGACACCAAACTTGGTTACTCAGTAGAAGAAAACAAAAAAGTGAAAAGGAAAATAAAATACGCACAGAAAGTGAGAAAACACAACATTTTGCTAAGGAGTTAAAGGTCTCCATTGTGTAAAAGTCAGCCACGATTTGATGTAAAATTTCACTTTTGCAAACAGAAAACTTCATTTCGAAATAAGTATACTTCATAGTTAATTTTTATGCAGTAAAATTTACAATTATAAGCGAAAATGCTGCTTTGTTATCAGTGGCTGATTTCCCCGGCCACTTTCCAACTTGTCATCCTGAATCCGTGGATGGGGTTATGCGAGAGATGTCAACGAATTTTTGATGCCAAAATCGAAATATTTTTCGAGTGATTAATTTAATAAAAAGGTTTCAGTGGATTTGTTAATTCAAATTATCAAAAAGAACTTAGATATACATTTTTTTTATTTTAAGGCTTCAGGTTTTTCCTTCTTTAATTTTAGCTAAATACTTGTACAAGAGTAATTCCTAGACTTTCACTGCTTCGCTCTTCCTTTTCAGTTATTTTGTGGCACAGATTAATAAATAAGTTACTATGGTAGACTTAACGACATGCTAAAAAAAATAATTTTTGTTTCAGTGTCAATTTTAAGTTTGAATTATTTTTTGTAACAATCTAGCACTTATTTATGTTTTAGTTTAACATAATAAAATTATATGAAATAAGCATTAGAACTGTATCAGAAAGCAGCGCCTAAACAAATAAAAACCTTCAAGTAACAGCAATAAAAAATGTTTTAAATCAAACGCAATTTCTAGCTCATTCTCTTGCAAAGGCGATCGTTTGACACACATACTTGCTGGTTGCGCAAGAGCGCGCCGTCTGGTACCGCGGTCAATTTCCTTTCGATTTTGTTTGTTTACTGTAAGGACGTTTTTAGATATTTCCTATAATTTTATACGCGGAATTATTTTATTGAGGGCTTAGTTTTATTTTTGTTATTTTGATGCAGTAAAAAGAGTCGCAATTTGTACAGGACTTAAGTCATTGTTTTATTTTAAATTTCCGTTGACACTGAATTTTAAATACTTAGGCACTATTTGTGCGTACTATTTCGCAATGCGTTTACAAGTAATCGATCACAATGAAAAATAAAATCTACTAAAATTCTAACAGACAATAGCAAAAATAAGTACTCATTTGTGTAGGAAATTCAAAGATTTATCAACTTAGGGCTATCTAGTATTGAATATAAGGTTAGCATAAGTAAATTCTGTGTGTTTAAGTGTGGTGGTATGGCTTAGTGGTGGATTCTAGTCGCGTGTCAGCGCGTTGGGCATCGTGACCATTATGTTGAATGACGAAACAAACGGTAACATCTTTTACGCAATATTTCATCAAGAAAAATTTAAATACGATTTAAAATGAAATTAAAAAAAAAAACAGAAGAAAGTCTTTTCTGAAAGAAACACTGAATTTAAACCAAAAGCCTGGCCAAAAAAAATTTACATCACACGAAAAAATTTAAAATCGTCGTGCATCGCGCATAAGTCTGTCCAAAAACACAAAAGGCATATTAACGAAAAAAAGTGAAAGTCAGCGCTCGCGCAGCCGCGTATAATCTATGGTTGAATCATCGCTTGTGGGCGTAGGTGGCGGTAGTGTCGATATTGTAGGCCTATAGGTACAGACAGCACATAAGACTATACCGGAGTTCGTAAGACTATACCAGATCCAGTAATGCAGGGTCCCGCAGAACTGGACTGTCGTGTGAACATATTATGTGTGTATGAAATTCGAATTATCCTACTAATTTCTACTAATATCTTCTAAATATATAAAAGGAGAAACTGACTGACTTAGTGACATATCAACGCACAGCCTAAACGGCTAAACGTAGGCACTTGAAATTTGGAAGGGACGTAGCTTAGGTACCGTAGAGGTGCACTAAGAAAGGAATTCCCGAAATTCCCACGGGAACGGGAATTAGCGGGAAAATCCTTTTGTATGAAAAATCTGAACCGCTTAAGTTAGACGCTTTAAATTTGGCATGCAGGTACCTTAGTAAACTTAAAGCTTAGTTACAACAGGATATTGCAAAATTCCCGGGGAAGGAACGGTAAATATCGGGAAAAAACATTTGTATGAAAAAATCTATAAACGGGTAAAACGGGATCCACGCGTACGAAGTCGCAGGCGGCCGCTAGTTATAAATAAATTCGAAAGTTTGGATGTCTGGATGTTTGGATGTTTGTTACTCTTTCACGCAAAAACTACTGAACGGATTTTGATGAAACTTTACAGTATTATTGTTTATAACCCAGAATAACTATTTTGAGACAAAAATGTACACTTTGATTTGCTGTCGACGACTATAACGAGAATTAATTTTAAAGGCTTGAATGTAAAACTAAAGTTCAGATATTAGGAAAAGGCTAAGACAACAATGTTTGGTTTTTTATTGACGAAATATTGACTTGACATTAAAACTCGCTAACCGTATTTTATGCATTAATTATAAACTCAGTACAGCTTACACAAATAAGTTAATTTTGTGTGTGGTGTAACTATATTTTACTGGATGGACGAAATCATGGCTAATGCTTTAAATTAGCTCTAAAAGTTCTCGTTTTAATCTGTCAAATAGCCAACTGACATTTTGTAACTTAATTTAACAGATATTTTTTGTGCTTATTAGGATTAAAAAATAAAGCCAGCTGTTAATTCTACTTAGTAACTAAGACTAATGTTTTGTTTTACTAAACATTGAGTTCAAAATCATAAAGATGGTTTATATAACATGCTATATGTATAATATTGCATAATTTAAACGTAACACAGTTTTTATTAGACCATGAACTAATTGTTATGTCATTGATAAATATTTATTTATGTCAAATAGTTACAAAACCAGGGTAAATAGATAAAATCACTCCAAATAATCTCAAGAGCTTAATGACTAGTAGTAAGTAGCTTCGCGTAAGTGTTAATTACTAATTAATATTAATACACAATAATAATATTGTCAGTAAATAATAGTTTATTTACAAAGAAACATTAAAAAAGAAATATAAAAAATAATAGTCAACTTTTCGAACTTACAAAAGATAATGATTCTAAAGCTCATAAAGGAAATCTGACGTCAGTTAAGCTTAAAGTTATGTTACGGGACTATTCCCACCTCTCGTTCCCACCACTGCAAATCCAGTGAAGCCGGGATCTACAGCTTGACCACCATTAAGAACTCAATCAGTGAAGGTCAAGTTTGTCCCAGGGGAAAGTCAAACTGTCATTGAACCCGCAACGAAATTAATCAGAAGAACGTAGGTGGAGTTCAAAGCGGTTGACAGGTGAAAAAACAAAGGCATAAGTTATCAGATCAGTTAAGCTCATTCAACTTAGAAATTGAGAAGACACAACTTGCTTCCATACCAAAGTTTTCGCATGACAAAGCTAACTCCCACGCAGACAGAGCTGCAGTAAAAGCTAGTTATATTAGTTGATTCATAGCCTGTAGGCTGCTTGTCCTTGCAGTTAATAACTTAATATTGTAACTAGCTTTCCGCCCGCGGCTTCGCCCGCGTGGAATTTTGTCTGTCACAGAAAAACTTTATCGCGCGCGTCCCTGTTTCAAAAACCGGGATAAAAACTATCCTATGTTCTTTCCCGGGACTCAAACTATCTCTATGCCAAATTTCATCAAAATCGGTTGCGAGGTTTAAGCGGGAAAGCGTAACAGACAGACAGACAGACAGACAGACAGACAGACAGACAGACAGACAGAGTTACTTTCGCATTTATAATATTAGTTGGGATTGGGATTGGGATTGAACTATCTTATCTCATATAGTTAGTAAACTAGGCCTCGTGGGAAACCGTGGCACGGTATTGACTCTTTATACAGTTTTTGCTAGGAATTTCTTGGGAATGGCTCGTGGGAGTATGGTGTTACGACGGATTCGGTGACGGTGGTAAATGTTGTTGAATTTATGGTGAGATTAGCTTTTCTTGCGACTTAATATACGTAGATTTTAAGTTTAAGCAAATGTAAAAGCATAATGCCCGTTTTCACCATTCCCTAGTTTTTAAGTGTCCCCTAAGTAACACATAACAGGAATTTTATTTTCATAGGGATTACTTAAACATTAGGGATTGATGGTGAAAACGGGCATACGTGAGCCGAAAGCTACATATTGTGTGAGCTGTGATAAGCTACATTTTGTAAAAGTTCATCAAAATCCGTGGAATAGTTTTTGCGTCAAGTAGTAAAAAGTATCCATCCATCTCAAAAAATTCCGTATTATTAATGAATAGGCAAATAAGGATAGAAATCTGAATTCGCCATACATATAAAAGCACCCTGGAAAGAGCCCAAGTACTAAATAATAGCTTTGACTTTGACTTCGACTATACAGAGATAGTTTTAAAAAATGCGACTTGCCTACAATACTATGAGTCAATAAGGCTATTTTAAAGAATACTTTCATTAATCAACATTGATTGAATACAATTTCATCACATGGTGAAATTTTTTTAACAACTTTTAAAAACTTTTTTTTCTTTTCCATAAATTAATACTCAATTAGCCAAAAATATCATAACCCAGATGTTCCTCACTAATTCCTATTGTTTCATGAATGTACTGCATAAAATTGTTAAAATCACCAAGTCAAACCAACGGAAGCATTAATGTAGGGCACGACCGGCGAAAATTCGACGAGGAACAGTCAAAAACGTGTCCTAAAACTACAGTGCTAAAGTTCACACTCATGCGCAGCCATGCGGTGAAAACGAAAGTTGCAAGCAGGCTACGTTTTGCACAAATGAATTTGAATACAAATTCTCGATCCGGTATAAAAGAGTTATGACTGCTAACTGCCCATGCTCTCCTAGTACTTGTGGGCATATTTAGATTGAAAGAGAAACAAAAAAAAGTGAAATTTGAGAACTGTTAATAAATAAAAATGGCTGCGTAGGCGATGTTAATATACTATGTGAAGCTAGATGTTAGAATTTTGATTTAGAATGATATACCACTAGCTTTCCGCCCGCGGCTTCGCCCGCGTGGAATTTTGTCTGTCACAGAAAAACTTTATCGCGCGTGTCCCTGTTTCAAAAACCGGGATAAAAACTATCCTATGTTCTTTCCCGGGACTCAAACTATCTCTATGCCAAATTTCATCAAAATCGGTTGCGAGGTTTAAGCGGGAAAGCGTAACAGACAGACAGACAGACAGACAGACAGACAGACAGACAGACAGAGTTACTTTCGCATTTATAATATTAGTTGGGATTGATGATTTGTATCAATCTGGGCTATAGGATAATTGATTGTTTAAATATTTTATCAAACATCAATCTAATTTGTAGAAAGAAAGTGAAATTTGAATAGGAGCTTAAAATTGACCAAATCACGTGGGCAATAGCTTTTTTTCAATAAAGAGAATTGATTGACAAAAATAAATGAAGTGAATAATGATGAAATTAATAAATGTCTCACTGCATCGTGCATAACGTGGTCCAATTATGTCAATTAATAATACGACATTCGTTGGTCAGTGATTGGTAAACGGGGAAGGCTTGAGCTACTCCTATAAACCAAATAATGTCATTGGCGTTAAACTTAATTAAAAAAGTGAATATGCTGATAGAATTATGGGAAGACTTAGTAATGACCCCTGGGGACAAGATGCTCAGAAAATAATAATCAACTTGGTTACAATCTTCACTTTTATTAAAATTTGTCTGTACTCGTACTTGTAAACTAAATATTATAGCCAGTACAGTATTGTTTACTAAATTATTACCTAATGGTTACTGTTTCCCCATTTCAAAGTGACTACAATTTTCATTTTATTTGGAACATAAAAAGCATATTAAGAAATATTTAATCATGGTGATTAGTACCATTACTATTTATTCACCGATAAAGACAAGGTTTAAAAACATTAAACAGTGAATTCAAAAAGCTTTTTGGGTACAACTGTCACTATCTCTCACTCTCTTCGACACTTCTCCACTATCTTAAAACAAAACCAGATTTAGGGAATAACATTAACAACAATATAAAGCTTGTAAAAATAAAAAAGAGCAACCACTAAAATCCAATCGACCATAGCAACAAAATTTACGAAGTCCTAGAAAAATTTGAACAGTCTTCGAACCGCGAAGTCTTAAGTTAAGAGTTGAAAACACCAAGAGAAAATAAGCAAAAATTATTTTTTACGTTCCCGTCACTTGGAACACAAGAACTTTCTTAAGAATATGAACAGGGTAAAAAGTTGGTGGCAACGTGACTATCAACACGGAGATTATTTGTATGACAAATAATGACGCTTATTACAATGGGCTAAGGTTTGAATTGGGAGCTCGAGCACGTGGCTAGGATCAAACGCACACTCGCTTTCAAACATGTATGGGTGTGTATGGGGTACTCTTTGCATAGCAATTGATTAAAGATAATATGGTTGAGAAAAATGCGATTAAATTACAACAAAAACTTGACATTTCCGACTCGAAACAGCACATAGGGTCCTTTCTATACAACTGTCTTCTAATTGTCTGGAAGAGATCACTTTATAGCATTAATACCGCCTAAATTGTACCGTCACTTTTGTGTAAGCATTTCTTTCTCATCTATCTAGTTTTGATCGACACTTCCAAAAATTTTAAAGCTAATTCTACTAAATTAAACGTGAGATCAACAGTGAGAAAATTTTTAATTGCACTAAAAAAAGTAAAAACTTTTTTGTCTTTTTGAAACTTTTTTGACAACAAACCCATTGAAAGTTAACAAACATTTTCACATCAATCACATAATTGATAGTAAATTCTTGAACATGCGTTTTGCTTTGCTTTTTCTCGTAGTTCGAACTTAGCTTTTCCCACGTGATATTGTTATTAATAGTTCACGTGTGTTGAGTCACAATTACAACAATAGTAACAATAATGTTACATAAAATGCAAATAATAACATCTACGAACACGTGATTGAAAGGAACAGTCATTTCTGATGGCGCTTTCCAAAATTTTGCATCATTAATAATAATTACGTTATTGCTGATCGTAACCTATAATTTGCTGACGCAATTAAGTAAATACGCAAATTATGGGTAAAATTTGATTGCGTCATACTCAAAAAATAACATTTCTAATAAGTTAAGGGACATCAAAAAGAGTTGTTGTATCACCGAGTCATCTAACATAATAGGTCGGTTATTGTGACTTCACACTCAATTCGTAAGCCCCATAAAATTCACTATACTTTTATTTACGACTGCGTTCACAGTGAAATAAAAAACACTACGATTTCATGCTTTTCACAAAAACCATTCATTCAATACGTCACGTTAGTTTTTCCTCGAGTTTTCACATTTATGTTTTTACGCAAATCACACACAATACATTCGTACATTTTTATATCTTATAAAAAGTAAGTAACTCGCAATTAACTGCACAAATCAAATTGTTTATTGAACTATCTATATTTTACCTGCTAAAACACACAAAATACGAGTACAATGTTCATGCTATCCCCTGTTGCACTAATTCACTTTGTTTACGTTTCCTTCACATTCCCGTCAACATGTCACACATAACTCACCTCTGGTCAGAGCGTGTGGTCCGGCGCATGTGGCGCGCCCAGCTGCAGCATCGACCGACACAGCTCCGTGATCTCCGGGTGGTTCAGGTTGATCAGATGCACGTACATCTGTTTGTGCAGGCTCAACTCCCCTGACACAGCTTCTAGCCTCTTCAACAGCGCATCCTTCTCCCTGAGCAGCGTTTTCACTTTTTCCTCCACCTCCCTAGAACGCACTTTGGCTTTCTCGCGCGATTTCCGCACTGCGATATTGTTGCGTTCCCGGCGCCTCCTGTACTCATCCGTGCCTTTATCCAACACTTTCCCCGAGGAACGTCGGGGAGGAACCGGCTTGTGCTTCAGCAGCGGAGGCAGCAAAGGTGCCCCTAGCGGTGGCAGCGGGGTAAATCCACCCCCGTAGGGCCCACTGACCCCTACGGGTGGCTGTGGGTTGTATTGGCCAGTGTACTGAGCACATGAGACGGATCGTCTGAAGTCGTGCGGCTCCGGCGGCTCCTCTTTAATCGGGGGAGCCTGTTCGTGTCCCGAATTTGGCTGCACGGGCGGCGCGTACGATGCTCCGGAATGCACCGGTTGCGGCATGTACGCCAACGTCGTCCGAGCGAAGCTTTGCCGCGGCTGCGGCGAGCGTCCCCCAGGCAATATCTCCTGGAACAACGCCATGGTCTCCTCGCCGCGGAATTGATCCTCGATGAGGTGTTGCAAATCCAGGCTGATCTCCTGTCCATTTAGATCGTCTAGGTCTGGCGGCGGGAAAGCTGTTCGTTTTTCTTCCACAGCCTTTTTGAGGTCTGGTTGCGGCGGCGGCGCCGGCGCGGCGGCCGCGTCGTACATTTGCGGGGACTCCATACCGCCGCTCGGGCCTATCGGGGGCCCAGCGGCGCCGGCGGCCCGAGTCTCCACTTCAAACACTTCACAGGTCACTGCACGTCACTCGGCGGCGCGGGCGTGCGCAGCGGCGGTCGGTCGCGGACTGGCGTCGCGCGCGCCGCTCGCAAGGTTGCCGGAAGGATCCAAGCTCGCGGGGATGGTGCGCGACTTTTTCTCGCACTTTTCAGCTCTGAAGTTTGTTTTTCCTCAACGGCGCATTGATTACGCGTTCTCTATTTTTGAACTTAATTTATTTATAGACATGAATCGGAGTTTTCGGTCGGAAATGATTGTTAATTATTATTAACTACGCATGTAATAAGGCTTGAGTAATTTATCTACGTTATGAAAATTAAAGTAATAGCATTGATAATTACAATAAAATTATTTGGCTATTAAAATTTTAATGTCAAATTAGATTTTTCCATCTAATTATAATAACAAAAATGCGTCTACGAGTAAATAAATACAGGTGCCTTTTAATGATGGAGTTGATGAATTGATTGCTAATTATTTAGGTAAATCTGTTAATTAATTATTATTTAAGCCTATGAAGCCTAAAGGATTTGTTAGTAAATTCAGATTTATTGTATGAAGAATGATTATAACTATTCGTTGTTTGATGATCCCGGATAAGTCAACAATAGTTAATTAATTATTTAAATTTATTACGATTCTATTTACGTTTTGCGCTGATTCAGGCATAATGCGTTATTATAAACCAATTACTGAAATGCATAATTAATTAACAAAACGAATATTTACTACTATTTGTGAGAATATTACAATTCTGGCCCAAAAGATAAGGAGACATGTAAAGTGCCCCATAAGGGCTACCTTTTCTTTTTTATTATTTACTATATTTTGAGTTTGACGTTTATAAGTGCCACTTGTGGTCTAAACTGAATAAATATTTTTGATTTTTGATTATGAATAACAACGTAGTTAATTCGAAAACTACAAAATTAAATGCAGCCTCAGGTATACCTTCATTTTTGTAGAAGCCTGGTCGATAATGATAATTTATGTACTACTACGAGTAAGTATAATTATCCTGAACGATTACACATTTTTAAGGACATTTAATTCAGTTATTATAAAACGTTGTAAATACTAAGTAAATGCAAGAGTGTGTTATTTTGCATTTTTTTTTCATTTCCAGGAAAAAATAAAATCTCATAAGTATTTTAAGCTGAAAATGGTCATTATGTCACGATGTCCTAATGGTTCACGTACCTACCGGACTACCTATGTCAGAGGTCGCGGGTTCGATTCCCACTCAGACACTCACTTAAACATTTTGTGAATAAATCTGTTGGTACATATTGATAGTTGTCCTGCTGAAAATCAATGTCGGGATATCCTATTAAGGTGTCCCAACTAAAACTGAGCGGGCGCCCTATTAACATGCATTCGTCTCTTTCTTTTAAATCTGTTGTATTGTATTGTATAATGTGTGTTAATAAATTTATTTATTATTATTATTATTTATATTCGTGGTCTAGTAGGTACCCATAGCAATAAGCGTTGGTTAATTTGGGACAAAATGGCGCAATGTCCAAGTCTATTTATTTATTTAAAAACGTGTGACGTTTTTTCCTAGAATTAACGTGTAACACGTGATCCTCAATCGTATCATCACGCGATATCGATATCTACTTCTATCGGTCGCCATCGTCGATCCGGCACGGCCGGTCGTGCTTTATCGATTGAAGACAAAAATCGAGAAACGTTTCGATAAACAGATAACAGTCACGTGTTTACGTGTAGTGTTTTCATTGAGAATTCTTTGCATAGTTAATTACTAATTTAGTTAATTGAGTGTGATTGATTGCGATTCGCTTTGCAATGGAGGGAAGTCGAACCTTAACCTCGAACCCCTCCTATGTTCTTCTGATTAATTTCGTTGCGGGTCCAATGACAGTTTAACTTTCCCCCGGGACAAACTTGACCTTCACTGGTTGGGTTTTTATTGGCGGTCAGGTAAAGAGGTGGGAATAGTCCCGTGATTGAGATTCATATTCACATATTCACTTCCTAAAGCTGCAATTTCTGAAAGATAATTTCGTGATTCAGGTGACTTTATAAGTTTGGTTAGAAGAAGACAGAAAACGTTTTCTTCTTATAAACCGCTAATGTTTGTTGTAGCTTACTTAAACGCTAAAAGCTTTACTAGGCAACAAAAAGCTCAGCACGTGACGCGCAATATGTTGGGCAACGTTGCACAATAGTGCTCGGAAGTCGGAACAAACAAGACCGATACTGTGCGCTTGTTGAGATCCATTGTTTATTATTGTTTAAGTTTAGTGAATTTTGAACAGAATAAAACATACGATAAATATTCATAAGATAGGCCCCCTTAATTGATATTTATTGTCCGTGGTGGATAATCTTTTCCTAAAGGTTTTAAGTAAACCTTTGTTTGTCACCTGTCATCCATTCATCTGATTAATTTCGTTGCGGGTCCAATGACAGTTTAACTTTCCCCCGCGACAAACTTGACCTTCATTGGTTGGGTTTTTATGGCGGTCAAGCTTTAGATCCTGGCTACACAGGAGTTGCAGCGGTGGGAACGAGAGGTGGGAATAGTCCCGTATACGATAAGTGTCGAAAGCTTTACCACGCTTTAACAGCTTGGAGCAATCGTAAAAGTTTGATAATGACAATTTAAAAATAAAATTGGCGCTAAGTAATTTTAATTACCATCCACTTACTTTTGGGAATGGCCATGTTCAACTGTGGACGTCCTGAAGTAAATAACGTTTTAAGGCATTTAGGGAAAACACTTTTTTTGTGGGGATCCTATTTTAAGTGTACTTTGAAGGTATAAAAGAAAAATAACCAATAACACACCAATACCTTGTCTTTTTTGTCAACACGCGTTACAATTAAATTCACAACACCTAATGACGATGCAGTTGTCGACGCAGCGTAACACGATATGCGTAAACTTGAAAAACCCAATTTTCGTTAGAAACAATAATTTATCGAATTGCAAATTTTAAAACTTCTGACGAAGTTAATTGTAAAGTAAGCCGCAATTAAATACATTTTTATTTTAGGTATTTTATGCAGTGTAAAACCATATTATGGAGGACATGCTAAGCGTGTCCAATTGAATCATAGTAATAGGACGAAATAGGACGTCCAGTTATCCTCAGCTAAACAAAGCCGCTTCCTTATCTATCTATATATATAAAAATGAAACCCGTTTCGCGTTGTCACGGCATCACGTGTGAACGGCTGAACCGATTTCGATAATTCTTTTTTTTTAATGTTTGTGGAAGTCCAAGGATGGTTCTTACGGAAAAAAATATTAAGAAAATCTCTACGCTAAGGCGGTACGAAGTTCGCCGGGTCAGCTAGTAGCTAATATAAATATTGAAATCATTGGGCGAGACAATGATTTTCCATATCACCTGTTTGGAAGCGGCCCGCATCCAGGGAGGTCATCTGTCTACCTTTAATTGTCACCTTATGCTGTGATATTTACCCGACTTACATCCATTCCAGAACGTTTCTGCCCCATCAGACGCATTGACAGCTCTATCTTCGTGCTATGTAGTTGCCCTGCTGCTGCATTTGACGCTTATAACAACTCTTTAAATCTCGCATTATGCTCTTCACACTTACATATACCTACACGTGAACCACCAGTAGGAATGGTTGTCACATAATATTTACACGATCTTATCTTCGTAACTTAGAAAGAAGCAATCTTTCGCAATCTTCAAAGGATTAGCTGTCACAAAAATAGACGAATCAAATGTCATCCAACAAGTTTAAGATCCTAAACATAGCTGTTTCCATCGGCTAGTAAACATCCCCCCTCCTGGGGTGGGGGGTGCGGTGAGCGGCCGACTAGCTGTGATGTGATGCAATGCGCCAGCGCAGCGAAGCGCGGTCGCTGTGAATTGGCTAGTAATAGTAGTTTTAATGTTTGTTTTCTTTGAAATTAGGCTAAAAGGAATAGAAATGGAATACATAAGCACACTAGCCTTCTGGAGGATTTCTCTTTAATGTTGAAAATAATTCTGACCAATAATATAACTTTTTTACTAAATAAATTGGTTGTTGAATTAAAGCAATTTTATGTGTATATCGTCTACACGAAATATTATGGGCCATATAACACCTTTGATTTCAGGATACTAAACATCAGACATTGTTAGTCCATACGACAGCTTAATGTGAAGGCTCCTTAACCTAAACCTAACCTAAACCAAAATTCAATTCAAATTCAAGCATTTGATTTTATGACAGATGATGATAAATTACCCAGGCTTGAGTTTACATTCGAGGGTCGGGTCAGCCATATTACATGCGAAAATCAAATCAAATCAAACCTCGTTATATTTGCCAACAACACCCGCAACGGCCAATACACCGCGCGCGCAGGTTTCGGTGAGTGGGTAAGTAGGCGAGCGACAGCGCAGAAAGTGGCTGTGACGCAACCGCCACGGTAACCCAGTCACCGCACCGTGCCGTACCAGACGCCGCTGATGCTGGAGTATAGACCAGCGATTATTGGGTCATCATCACGAACAGTTGTCGGTGGTCGTCTATCATAGGGTCGCACTTGAGGTCACAAGTTCATAATTCAGAGAGACCATAAATAATACCGGCTCTCTAAATTGAACTCTCCTGGAAATCTTATCTAAAGCCTCCAAAAAACGGACAGACAGCAGAAACCGGCTGTGACGCAACCGCCACGGTAACCCAGTCACCGTGCCGTACCAGACGCCGCTGATGATATAGACCAGCGATTATTAGGTCATCATCATCAACATTCGTTCGTTAGTTTCAGCCAAATGACGTCCACTGCTGGACAAAGGCCTCCCCCAAGGATTTCTATAACGACCGGACCTGCGCTGCCGGCATCCAGGTTCTTCCGGTGACCTTCACCAGATCGCCGGTCCACCTAGTGATCTCTTTTCAGAGGTCAAAAGGTCATCGTCTGAGGATCAAACTTGTGATTCCTCTTTATTAGCGAATNTTCGCCTAAGGTTATGGGGGGGGGGGGGGGCAAAAAAATCATAAGCCGATGGTCTTATTCTTCTACTATATATTTGGGCCATTATTTGTGTGACAGTGCAGAAAGTGGCTGTGACACAACCGCCACGGTAACCCAGTCACCGTGCCGTACCAGACGCCGCTGATGCTGGAGTATAGACAAGCGATTTTGGGTCATCATCACGAACAGCTTTTGGTGGTCATCTATAGATGAATGACATAAAGTTCATAATTCAGAGGCCATAAATATCATAAAGTTCATAATTCAAATAGAATTCTCCTGAAAAACTAAAGAACAAATGGACGGCAGAAGGTGGCTGTGACGCAACCGCCTGTGACGTAAACGCTTGACACGGCGCGCATCCTAGGCCTGCTGGTCATCATCATGACATCATGCCATTTAAGACATTCTCCTACCATTTAAACAAGGAGGAGTGCTCTTCAGGACATAGGGCCATAAGCGTGTGTGGCTCTACCGTTGTTTAGATTTTGTCTTCTGTCGTACATAACAGGTACTTCAGGAGCCAGAGAGGCTATAGGTGATTGAGGCTAAATGCGAACAGACTCCACAGGGCCATTAGTGTTTTTGTGGTTAAACTTTGAACTTCTTTTTATTTTGGAAATATGTAGGTATTTTATGGACCACTTTATATAAACATTCAAAGTGATTATCCATCCCCTCCTAACCGCTGTATCTTTGGTAAACTCTACCATAATGTTGTAAGTAGATTATCACTTTTTGCATGTTTAATTGAGCCTATATTACAAACGACAGCTTCTTGTCGGACTGTACAAGTAAGAAATGCATTAAGCATAGCGCGTTAACCTCATTTACCCGCCTACGCTAAAGAGGTTATGATTTTACTTTCAAAAACATATATTTGGAAGGATCGTTAAATACATCCTTATAAATATTGTGTGTTTGGTTGAATTCAAGGAGGTATTTGCTAAAATGATACGAGTAGGTTTAATTTTAGATTTCTACAGGTGGATTGTTTTGGAAAAAGGTGGTCTTCAGTGTTCGGGTTTTAGTGGCGGTCAAGCTGTTGTAGATCCTGGATAAACAGCAGTTGCAATAATGAAACGAAAGGTGATTATTCTGTAGGTACTGGCTTTACAATGATGTAGACTTATTATTGAAATGCATTTCATTTTTATTGACAACAAAGGTAAAAAAAATGGGACACTCTATGTCAAGCAGATGAAAACATTGCTAGGGGGTTTTACTCATAAAACGCACCCTTCCTGGAATAAGTACGCAAGTGAAAAATGCCAACTTTTCAGGAGCGTAAAAAAACTGTCCTAAAAATTTATTACCATTATTAAAAATATGTGTTATACATCAAAAGATAGCTAAAAATGTCTGTGAGGGGCCTATGTATTTATATTTAAAATACACTTAATAGGTTTTGAGAAAAACTTAAAAAAGAGCGTTGCGTACTTATTCCGCGAAACATATTTTAACACTTGTTGTTGTAATTATGAATATTGCATTGTTGACATGTAAAGGAATACATGCTATTTGGTATTATTGCAGATAACCACTTATTGGCGTTCAGATTTAGTCGTGCATTCAACGTGTAAGTGTAGTTTACGTAGTTTTTCCTCGAACTATTCGTATTGAAATAAATTCGTAAAAAGGATAACGTACTTTTACCTTGTGAAAAATTACATTACTTATGGTAGTATGTAAAATTATAGCTTTATTCAAAATCAAAAAGTTACAATATTTTTGCATAACTATATTATAATTTTCGGAAATTGCATTTTTAGGGAGAGACGAGCTATCAAAAGGACTAATGCCCGTTTTCACCATCAATCCCTAATTTGTAAGTGACCTCTATGGTGATACATAACAGGAATTTTGTTTTTATAGGGGTCACTTAAAAATTTGGGATTAATGGTGAAAACGGGCATAAAACTCATTTATTTTTGCAAGTAGGCTTTTATAAAGCACTTTTATAGTTTTACACTCCCCAGTATTAACCCAACCACTGCTTCAGGACATTTATTTTTACGGAAGCGGTAGAGCCCAGCTTCGCGTTGAAGTCCCCCATAACAACATTGAAGTAGGTTTTAGTAGTATGTATGGCCCTACTTATGTCCTCATACATAGCCTCTACTTCCTCATCTGGGTGTGTAGAGGTCGGTGCGTATACCTGAATTACCTTCAGCAAGTATCTTTTGGATACTCTGAGTATCAGGTAAGCAACCCTGCTCGACACACTTCCGATGGTGATGATGTTGTTAATGAGGGACTTGTGGACGAGAAACCCGACACCACCTTGGGACAGTTGTTCGCCCTCCCGGTAGTAGAGTAGGTTGCCGGATTTTAGGATGATCGTGTCCTCGCCCTCTCGTCGGACTTCCGATAGTCCCATTATACTCCATCGCAACCTACTCAGTTCGTCTTCCAACTCTGTGATCCTTTCGTCAGTCCTCAATGTGCGTATATTATGCGTTACCAGGGCCAGTCGTCGTTGGTGTGGGTAGCCAGTCCGCCTCCGGAGATTCTTAGCACCCCCCGCCCCGCTGCTACCCTGACCGCTACCGTAGCCAGTAACTGCGGGGCTACCGGAGACTGGGGGCCTGGTCGCTGTTGTGTTCCTCATTGGGGGGATCATTGCCGATACTCGCCACGCTTGGCAGGCGGGTTGGCGAGCGCAGTTTTTTATAAATTTCGCACGCAAACGCTGCTGCCCATCTCGTGCTACAGGATTTTGTCGCCTCTTACGACACGCCTCCTGTTGGCGGTGGGGAATTGTATTCTTTACGGCCGTCCCCACACGGCACGGTAAACGAACCAAAGTCGCTGACATAGCCCGACGTATTACGGCCATTCTCAGATGAGCTAGTTTTTGCGTGTCCGGGCTGTTAAATCGTTAAAAATGACAAATTAGAAACATGCAAGTATTTTTATATGTTACTTCACAACCCTATCCAGTTGTGCATTAAATCATAGGCCTTTATTTGAAGTATTTGTGTCTAAATTAATTTCATGAACCTCTGTTCTCTAATTACCGTTACGTGTCCGCACACCGACTTAATGTTAAAAGTTGGTTGTAATTTTTATGTCGTAAAGATTTGGTTTACTCCATTCAACATTTTAAAGAGTATAAAAGATAGTCTTATGCATAGCAAAATATCTATTCAATAGAACCATTCTGTAAATAATTAGAATTAAAAAACTGCTTGTCCGAGCGAAAATCCTAATTCCCGTGACGTTTTTTGTTTTTGGGCACACAAGCCTAAATAATAATATTTGACACATCATTTACGCGCGCGGCGCGAGCCCTTAGTTAGTTCTATGACCTGTAAGCAAGTAGACGTCTATTGCGTTGGCGTACCGTCGATGAATTGCATAAGAGTATAATTACCATATCTTTTGTAGTGTACACTATTGTATGTTATGTTGAATTGGTAAGTCGAACCAATAACACCAAGCAACACTGATAACACGGATATCGGCTCGCAGCAAGCAACAACGCGTCTTCCCTTACGGCGGTCGGTAGGTCTGCCTGACAGCTCCCTCCCGCCCCGCGACCCCGCGCGCGTGCTTCTCGAGACGACAGAGTTAAGGTCATAGCATACTTATTCACAACTATAAATGTCTATACACTACATCCCTCCCTTGTTATTGTTTTTCATAAAATAATTATACCTAATGAAAATGACAAGTTAAGGGCCAGGGATAAGGTTAACGTACAAATGAAATACATTCATAATAATCACCAAACTGTATTGTCATTAGATGAACATTTTCATTTTCCATAAGTATCTATGCATCATCATCATTACCAAGTACAATCAGAAAGTCCTTATTCCAATTATATTTAATCTCCAATTATTCCTCATTATCATCCCTCAGTTTATCCACCCGAGTTGTGATTGATTTACATCGCCACTATCATTTGTCTGAGCATCACTGGCATTATTCTCCTCATCTAACACCTTCCATTGTCCTTCCACACGTTTTAGGTGTACGACGTTTCGTCTGATCCGCTGACCAGTTTCATCGTTCCGGAGACTTACGTCTCCTCCTTTGTTCTCTTCGACGGTATGTGTCTCGGGTTCGTAGTTCAAGCTCAACTTGTTTTGTTTAGTCATATTTTTGACATATACCTTATCTCCAACTTCCAATTCACAACCAGTAGCTCTCCTCTTCATGTCCGCATATTCCTTCCCTTTTTCTTTTAGTTCTTTATCTCTATCCCTCATTTCAAGGTCCGCCGAGGAATGCGTCATGTCTTGAATCATAGGCAGCTTGTCTCTAAATTGTCGTCTAAAGAACAGTTCCGCAGGTGTTTTTCCTGTAACTGTGTGAGGTGTACTGTTGTACATCGCCATGTACTCAAGAAGAGCCTCCTTCCAGTTCTTTTTTTCCACTTGAGAAATTTTGAGGCGTTTGAGAATGTCCCTATTCTGGCGCTCCACCTCTCCATTCTGTTGTGGCCAGTAGGGAATGGTATTATAAAGCCGTATGTTCCTCTCTGCACAGAACCTCTTAAAGTCTTCGCTGGAAAATTGTCTCCTGGCCGAACCCTAAGTCTAATCGCCATCACTGCACGCCGGCTGATCGCTTGAGATTGCGTTGGTTTGGCTGAACCTATAAAGAAAGAAAGAACAGTTTTTATTTGGTCCAAAACTTATAGGTGCTTTTATACGCTTTGTTGAAGAGTGGCCGGACCTGTGAAGCAACCAGAATAGGAACTTTGTCTGAGCGAGGAGTTTCATAAGGCCTGGAAATAAATGCAATTTACTGAACAAATAGCGTCAACACTAGGATAGGCACTACATTCCAGTGGCAAGTACAATCTGTGGAGGTCTGCGAAAGGTTGGCGTCCAGTCGATCAAGTACCACCTGAAAAGAATACAGTCAGTATTCGCTCATCGTACATACAAAAAGATGGCAACAGTTTTGTATCAGGTTGTTGCATTTTTAAACGTCTGACCATTACGAGTATGTCCTTTTGATTACAATAATCCTTAAAATACATATAAACTTGTGTCATTTTATAATTGGGGACACACCTATTGTTGCTTACTGCTCCAAAAGACGTATAGATACATACCTTGTCATGCTGGCAATACACGCATAAGCTCTGGAAAGATGAAAATGTATCACGATAACTACGATAACGATTTACTGAAGAGAGAGACAGAATTTAAAATGGATCTTGTACTTATAAAGACCGATAATTTTACCACGTGGTAAGTAATCATTGGGACGATTTTTTGATAAACACACAGTCTTACGGGGGTATTTAGTGCAAATAGTAGTGGATTGGATACTTAAATGACTGAAACTAAGTTAATTTGTGCTTTGTTAATGACTAAATTACATCTAAATAAATGTATCAATATCGGTATAAAATACTACACCGCCAAAAGTTTCGCAAAATATTAGCAACTAGACTTACACAAAGATATCTACGTAGAAAATAACGTATCAATTGTTATATTTTATAATCTGAATAAAAGCTTCGTGGAAGAATTAGGCATCTAGACTTGCACAAAATTACCAGCACAAAAGTTTCGTGGAAAAACTACGCAACTGAACTTGCACTACGACACCCACCAAATAATATCCTAAAAAAAAAACATACGGGTCGAATTGAGAACCTCCTCCTTTTTTTGAAGTCGGTTGATAAGTATGCAACAATAGATACGCGAAAATGTTTTTTAAAGTCTTCGTGGAAGATGTATGTAAACATTAATATGCTATTATTCATACGGAACTTTATTAAACATTTAAATGCAAATATATTTACTTCGTTTTTGTTATGGAAATTTAGATATTTTAATGTTGCAATATTTTACATATTTGTACATAATTTCTTCATTTTTAAGAGAAAAATTATGAAAAAAATTGACAATATGTATTACCTCCTTCTCGATTTTTTAGTGCAATAAAAAAAATATCGCACAAGTGGACTTGCATACTTCTTCCAGGGGGGGTGCGAAAATATAATGATCAAAATACCTACCAAAAGCTTGTGATAGTGTGTTTTCTAAATCATTCCCTCTATTCTGAGGGATATCAGGTGAGGTTGATACTGTGAACTACGACGTGGTAAATTACGATTATAAGCCCAACACCCTGGTTTCGTTCATCATGAAAAACCATAAAATGTGCCTTTCGTAGCACAAAATCATAGTTACCTTATACCTATTTGATTCAACTCTACAAGGTATCGCTTTGTCGTAAGCCGCAGGATAATGCTAATTCATTTACAACGTTTGAGTCACCATTTTGGTTCTATTACAATTTCCACAATCAATAATTATAATTAGTATTGAAATCTGTCTGCTAGACTATCTAATAGATCTCAGAAGTGCTCAAATGGTCTAACTTCAAATATTCAATTTAAACAATATTAATGACATGGGTGCAGCCACGTAGGTGTGATCATCGAATACCTGGAAACCCGTGGGTAGCGTGACAAAAACGTCACCATGTGGGCATTTAAGCTTTGGTGCCTCAAAAGTTGGTACGCGAGGTGAACTTAATGCCATAAAGCGAGTATGCTTTATGGCATTAAGTCATTAATCTTTAAGCAGCATCTTTAACAGAAAAAAAACTGTCTAATGGAATTTAAGAATCTAAATTACATGCACTTCTAATTCTTGTATCATCATGAAACTTGGCATGTATTATGTAGATTAGATTACAAAACAATACAATATTATGATACCATCGAGATGGTCTGATGATGGGACTGGAAGGTGGCCATAGGAACTCCTAAACGAAACGGCGGAATCGCATCAAGTTTGGGTTCATTGAATTAGGATCCTGCCTTTTAGTTCAGTAATTAAAAGCGTGTTTTTAGTTTTTTAAACTATTAATTTACTAATCTAGACGTCAAACTGGCTTATTGTTAATACGATACAACGTTCATACAAAGTGTGGCGAACTTTACAAAATTCCTGAATAGAATTCATACATGCTTTTTTTCGTGGCCTATCGATGTAATGGCAAACCGACAATAACCCGTCAAACCATATGGGTATTTGGTGTCAAACACCGGCGTTCTGACACAAAAACTTGGCGGAGCTTAACGAATTACTAAGGCGGCATGAGCGTTGCGTAACACTCACTTTCGCTTTGAGGCCGAACCAGCTTTGTGATAGAACCACCGACACTGCGCTATGCGCGCCTAGTACTTCGTTCCGTACGTGACTAATGTTTGGAATAATAATTCTCGGTGAATGTTTTTGTTTTGGTTGAATTATGGTTGAGAAGCTCTTACGTCCGTATTCGCAAACATTACTATGACGTCTCAAAGTGCACGTGGGCGCACAGGGTGACACACGAACCAATCACAGAGCTCTATTAAACGCTGTGCGTTCGATTGGCTGCTTTACTTAAGCAAGCATCGTTTGTGAGTACGGGCGTTAGTTTGCGTCTCACATGGTGGAAAGTAATGATAAGGCCAAAGGCGCAAGCTATCTTCAATCGGAATCCTCAACCACATCTCTTGCTAAATGTTGATAGAGTATTGAGAAGTAGTACTAAAGATTTAACTTTAATTCTGTTGATAAAATAAGAATTAATAAATGAGAATTGCACAACCATTTTCAGCTATTATGTCAGCAATTCAGCATAATATTGATACTTTGTAGAACAAAGAAAATGAGTAACCATCCTTTAGGAAAATAGCTATTTTCAATTTAACTACCATTAGGTACTTAAATTTTAATCTATTATTCCAAATTGAAAACCTTTTTCTGTTATTTATTTGTAATTCTCAAAATAGATTTTTCATCTCCATCTCTCTCCAACTCCTATACTACAAACACGAGTAACAAAGAAAGGTAGAGTCATATTCATCAAAACATAACTCGCATTAGAAACCAAAAGTACAGTATTCAAATTTTGCGGCACGTACCTCGTGGTAGCGAAAGTGTGTCAGCGCAAGAAGTGGGGATGGATTCCCCAGGCTGGTGTTAAGGTGGGTGCAGACAGGCGAAAATACATAAAAGACTAAAAAAATAATATTGTGTATTCTAAATTTTAATATTCGTGGTAGCGAAAGTGTGTCAGCGCAAGCAGTGGGGATGGTATTCCCCAGGCTGGTGTTAAGGTGGGTGCAGACAGGCGAATATACATAAAAGACTAAAAAAATAATATAGTGTATTCTAAATTTTAATATTTATTTATTTAAAATCTTTATTGCACACATAAAAATACAGTGGTACAACAGGCGAGCTTAATGCCATGTGGCATTCTCTTCCAGCTAACCAGAAAATTAAACAAAACAGAGAATTTAAGTAGGCGGTGCAAAATAGTACAAATACAAAAATATAAAATCTAATATAATACATAAAATATTATAAAATATTCGTGGTAGCGAAAGTGTGTCAGCGCAAGCAGTGGGGATGGTATTCCCCAAGCTAAAATATTTAAAAGGCCAAAAAGTTAACATTGTGTATTCTAAATTTTAATATTCGAGGTACTTGCAATGAAAGTAAAAATACCGAAAAGGCTAAACATGAAATATTGTGTATTCTTCAAGCCACAATCTATTTAAAAGGCTTAGCCTTTGGAATTCAGCAAGCAGAATTATTTTAGAAGTAGTTTGATACAATAACATTTGTTTTTAAGGGATTTTTACTTCGTTGTCACCGCACTGAGGCACTGGGTTTTTTTTATTTGTATTTTAAAATAACCGCTTTTAATTTAAGGTCTCTATCTAGCTAATTTGATAAGACTGTAATATGACTCGTGTATTCTAATCCTTAGTATCGCAATCAAGAATACACATCACTTACATTACGGACGAAGGAAAAATGACATAATTACAAATGAGTTAACGTCTGCCGGCGGCTCTGTCCGAGTTTGTCACGTTTTGATTTGTTTTTGATTCAAATTAAATGTTTCTATATTTCAGTGCTATGATCAGTTGTTCGAAGGATCTTTTGTTTGAATACAAACAGCATTACTTACTATGTTCCGGCAGTTAGAGGTAAGATCAGTTCCTCTGTGGTTGAGGATTTCGAATGAAGTTCGCTTCCACCTTATCGGCCTGATCATCACTTTACATCAGGTGAGATACAGGTCAAGGGTTTTCTCGTTGTGGATTAAAAAGAAAAATATCAGTCGTATAAAATAAAGTCATTACGACGAGTTATTAGGTACTTTTAACAATTTACTGGTTGGGTTTTTATTGGCGGTCAAGCTGTAGATCCTGGCTACACAGGAGTGGGAACGAGAGGCTGGTGGGAATAGTACCTACCGTATACGAATAATTTAGCATCATCAACGCTAAGTTTTCGATCATTGCAAGTAGAGTTCCAATATCAGTTAAAGATTTTATTCAAATAAACGGACAAACTAAACCTCTGTTCCTAATATTATAATATCCTACGGTTAGTAAGAAAGGGCCACCTGTCTTGATTAGTCATTGGCGGTTTAAATTCCCCTCAGATTTACGCATATATTAGCAGTTAAGTTCCAAGAAGTTAAATTACGATTGTCATTATAAACTGACTGTATAACTTTTGAATGGAGTAATAATTTAGATACTTAGGGGTCAAATTGACTCTACTAATGTCTCGCCTAGATGTCTAGAATTGACAAATACCTCCTGGACTAAGTTGCAAACGTGAATCATGTTGTTCCGAAGAGAAGAAGAAGTTTTCAGTGGAAGGACACGACCGTGTCTCTAATTTACTAGAGGCAAGAAAAAACTCAGCCTACACTCCCCACACTGACTGGCCCAATCCGTGTGGTTGGGGAGGCCTGATGTTCGCATGTTTCTCCCATAGTCATCATGTCAGCCATAGGACGTCCACTGCTGAACATAGGCCTCCCCTAATGCTTTCCACGTTGATCGATTGGTAGCGGCCTGCGTCCAGCGTTTCTCTGCTATCTTTACGATGTCGTCGGTCCACCTTGTAGGTGGACGTCCCACGCTGCGCCTTCCGGTACGCGGCCTCCATTCCAGAACCTTGCTGCCCCATCGGCCGTCAGTTCTGCGTACTATGTGCCCTGCCCATTGCCACTTCAGCTTGCTAATCCGTCGGGCTAATACGTTTACGGATTTCCTCATTTCTGATTCGATCTCGCAAAGAAACACCAAGCATAGCCCTCTCCATAGCACGCTGCAACTTTGTCGCCTCCCATAGTCGCCTCTTCCGATATCCACGGGAAGAGTGTGGCCTTATGCCTTTTATTCTACTCCTATATTCTTCTGATTAAATTCGTTGTGGGTTCCAAGACAGTTAGCTATCCCCCGGCACAACTCAACCTTCACTGGTCGCGTTCAATTGGAGGCCAAGCTGTGGATCCTGGATATACAGGAGCTGTAGTGGTGGGAAAGAGAGGTGGGATTAATACAAATACAAATCTCTTATAAAGTAGGTCAGGCCCTTTCCAGGTCGCTTATACTCGTTTCAAATAGCTTGCTCTAACACCATTTTGGGACCATAATTTATTATACCCCAATGCTTTCCATGTTGCCCGGTTGGTAGAGGCCTGCGTCCAGCGCCTTCCTGCTACCTTTATGATGTCGTCGGTCCACCATGTGGGTGGAAGCCCCACGTTGCGCTTTCCGGTACGCGACCTCCACTCCAGAACATTTCTGCCCCATCGGCCGACAGTTCTGCGTACTGTGTGCACTGCCCATTGCCACTGCCATTGCCAAGCATTGGGGAGGCCTATGTTCAGCAGTGGACGTCCTATGGCTGAGATGATGATGATGATTTATTCTACTCTCTGCCGGAACTACATGCTTTTATTATCGGAGCCCAAAGTTGTCATTATTATTATCTATTGACAATAGGTCAGTCTACGAGTACAAATCGGAGAATTAATTAATTGAACTAATTCAAGCAAGGCCTGATTACCGGACAGACGGCATACAATTAACACGAAAGAATCGTTAGTCAACATGACCCGTGGCCTGCGTTTGGTGCAACCTTGAGATGGTGGAAATGCGTCGTTCTTAATATACGAGGTCTAGTTTAGTTTAAAGTCTTCTGGAGACTTAGATATCCAGTTAAACTTCCATAGTCTGCAAGTGAACTATTCCCACCTCTCGTTCCCACCACTACAGCTCCTGTGTAGCCAGGATCTACAGCTTGACCGCCAATGAAAACCCAACCAGTGAAGGTCAAGTTTGTCCCGGGGGAAAGTTAACTGTCATTGGACCCGCAACGAAATTAATCAGAAGAACATAGGAGTTCGAAGTTAAGGTTCGACTTCCCTCCATTGCAAAGCGGATGATAGTGATCCCCACACCATGTTCCCATCGTTGCAAGTCCTGTGAAGACAGGATGTAGAGTTTGACCGATAAAATCTCAACCAGTGAATACCAAGTTTGTGAAATAAAATGAGGATGATAAGATGTTGAGTACGTTTCTATTTCATTTCAGTTTCCATTTATTATTTTAAGGCACACATTACAGCAGGATTCGTGGGATACCAAGACTAGGTAGTGTTACATTATCTAACATGTTATGAACTGCTTCTCTATACAGTGTAACAGTATAGATCTTATTTCGGGCTTATTTCTCTATCTCTAATGTCATAAATCAGGTACTTCAAAAAAACGCTCTACCGAAAAGATGAAAAGATGAACAGAGAAGTATGGGGTAGAGTTTGAAGAAAATATATTATTATGTAAAGATTCTGACATCTCTCAACGTGAATAGCCTTTCTTTCCCAAGGCACACAACTACCCACATTTTTCAAAATACCTCCATCAAAAAATAAAATTCTTTGGCTGAAATTAATCTTCATAAATACCCAGTTGAGGATTGATACAGAATGCCGCATACCTCCGTGTGTATCAAATGGAGTTATCAACCGAAATAGACACGCACACACACACGCGAAGGGCCTGTGACCTAAAATTGTTAACTAAAAGATGCAAACAATCTTTTTAAGTTTTAATGTAAGGGACGGACTTGGACTTCTCTTATTGGCAAGTAGGATTAAACTGAAAATGATTAAATCATATTATTTTTACAATATAAAATATAGGATTTTGTCATTTTGCACATTATTTTGTAAATTCAATATAAACTGATCGTTGAATAAACTTGCGAAAAAGCTTTTTTCCAGTTTTTTTTTCAAACACCAACGACAGTTACAACTAATCACTTTTCAACCGTTTTTTTTGCGTGACAAAAAGGTCAGCAAACATATTTTTTGTAGAGTAATAAGTGAGAGTTCGTTCGTTCGTTCGTTCGTTTCAGCCGAAAGACGTCCACTGCTGGACAAAGGCCTCCCCCAAGGATTTCCACAAAGACCGGTCCTGCGCCGCTTGCATCCAGGTACTTCCCGCGACCTTCACCAGATTGTCGGTCCACCTAGTGCGAGGCCTGCCCACGCTACGTCTTCCAGCTCGTGGTCGCCACTCAAGAACTTTCCTGCCCCAGCGGCCGTCAGCTCTTCGAGCTATGCGTAAGTAAAATAACGTAAGTGAGAGTAAAATAACTTAAATCGCTATTCCTTTCTCAAAAATTTCCACACGTTCACTTCCTGATTCATAATTACAATCCTCTATTACCAATTCAAAACTCCAAAATGCATAATTCACAGACTTAATCTATGATAATTTACCGATAATAAAACCGATCCGTATCGCCCTGGCGCCGGCCCTGCGTCTTTCTATTGCCGTCTGGGTGACCTATTTAAGGGATTGCAACAGAGGGCTGCGCGTACGCAGCTTGCGCATGTGTGCGTGTGTTAGGGTTGGCAGTAACGGAGGATGTGGGTACGCGATTAAAATGTGGGTGGTATACGCACATCAAAGTTGATATTGGTGTCTAATGTAGATAGTCATAAGTACGGTTTTGCTATTAAAGCAAGATGGTGATTGTAAGTTGGAATTATGACTGGTTTGAGGATTATGACAGTTTTAGTAAGATTATTAAGGTTTATAAGCGACAACGTGTGGTTTTAAAATTATCCTTAGAGAGATTACGATTTTAATAGAAGTAAAGAAAATAGTATTAGTAGATGATGACATCCGTCAATTTTATTGTGATTGGCTAAAATTGGTGGGATAGGTAAGTAAGAAAAAACAAAACCCTCCTTCTGTCGCAGTTGAGTAAGAAGAGGCCAAGAATCACTTTAGATCGCTGAGTTAGCTTAGTTAGTCATTCAGATGTAATGCTTCAACCACACTTACGCGTGATCGCCATCGCTGGCAAGATCACGGCGCGATCATAGGGAAATGACAGGTCGCGTGAACTGTCATGGTTTCGGCCGGAGATGGCGATCTGCACGCGTTGGTGTAGTTGAAGCTTAATGGTGTCAAAGTAGAGAGACTCTATTTAACATATTCCTTTACCTAAAGACCTGTTCCCATGATAATCCAGCTTTGCTGGATCCAGTAATCCATGATCTCGCAACTTGTCCTGTCGTGAGAACAGAAGTGTGTGTTTTAAATTCTAATCCCAAATTCGAACGGATCGGTTTTTTCGGGACACTGCAAACTGGATGTTCGTGTGAATATTAGTATTAAAACCAATTAAAACACGTATCTCAACGGGAGCCTGTAAAAAAGCAGTTCCTGCAAAAAACGCGATGTCACCTAGAGCACATGTGTACGAACCTTAATTTCGAACTCCTCCTATGTTCTTCTTATTAATTTCGTTGCGGGTCCAATGACATTTAACTTTCCCCCGGGACAAACTTGACCTTCATTGGTTAGGTTTTTATTTATTTATTTATTTTCTTTATTAGGAAAACATATAGCTTATATTATTATGGCGGTCAAGCTGTAGATACTGGCTACACAGGAGTTGCAGTGGTGGGAACGAGAGGTGGGAATAGTCCCGTAGAGTACATGTCCTAAAAGGGATGCAGTGGCAACCCTATACCAAATGCGCATTTAGATTGCGCGGGAGCAGAAGCCGCGTTTTTTATTATCTATATTCATAATTGATTTAGATGATTATTTTACTGATATATCCACTTATCTATTTGTGTTCTATTGTCAATTAGCAGGTAGGTATGTTTTATCCAGCTTAACTATTTTATAACGATAAAAACCAACAAATGGTAAGTATACTACGGTTTTGACGATCAGCAATGGGTTAGATTAATTATTATTATGTTTTTAATAATTAGGTACTGTTTTTAACTGCTTTGCTTTCTGCTGATTTTATAAACACGGTAACATTACATAAAATTGATTTATTGACTGAATCTTTATGAAAACGACAAAACAATATTCAAACATTATAAACTGCTTGGATATTCGAATCTCATAAGTACTTGATTTTTTTAAAATCATTTATATTGACATAACTATTTATTACTATGTTTAACACTGCATTCTATTTATGATATTAATATCTATAACTACATTAAAGTAACACCTAATGTACTATTAAGGAAGCAATAAATTCACGTATTGAGTATAAAAACACGTCACACTCATTAATGTTTGTTGACATAGATTAGTAACTAATTAGTACAATAATGTTATAATGTATTCTTACAAGAGATGATTTTATTACTTTCATCAACAGTTTCCCATGATCTAAACATGATTATTTGTTTACAGTTTAATTACTACTAATTATTTCCTTGGTGGTAATTGATAAATCTAGTAGTAACTGCGTTATTTATACAACAGTTTGTACAATTTATCGTTTCAGCCAAATAACGCCCATTGATGGACAAAGGTCTCCTCAAGAATTTCCATTTTCTAATGTACAGTACCTACCGTAGGTACCTAACGTATTTAATTTTCAATCTTTTCGAGGTGTTGTGAAAAAAATGTTCAAGAAACGCTTTAAAACTTTTAATTTTCCAAGTAACTTCAAAGACCTCCCACTAGGTGGACCGACGATCTGCTGAAGGTCGCAAGAAGTAAGTATCTGACTAGAAGCCATACCTAGCAATGGACCAGTCGTTGTAGAAACCCTGGGGGAGGCCTTTGTGGCATACTGAAAACCAGTGTCGTGGCCTTCCCCACCGTGGGCCACGGCATATGCTGAGTGGAGTCCCATTGCGATGGGCATCGCTGTTACAACAGGGTGGCACTGCTCAGTTCACTTTTTATTTCCTTGTGATATTTATGTGCTATTTGTCTTTTTTTTCTGTATACTTTCTTTGTTCTTAACTACGAGTAAGTGATGTTCAATCGTAATAAACGTTTCTTTCCTTTGTCCAGCAGATGCAGTGGGCGCCATTTGGCTAAAACGAACGAGAACGAACGATTCAAAGTTTTCTTCTGGACTCTAATCATCAGGTTTTTAAGTCTCCACTGCTGAAGCATGACCAAGACCATATAATTTGGCGGAGGCATATGAAGGATTTGACCTGCACTCTCTACGTTTGCTAAAGTTCTAATTTTTCCATATTTTGTCCCATAAGTCACCCTTTACGACATCCATGGAAAGAGTAAAAGGTGACCATACCACACGACCTACGCAAGATTCTCTAGACATCTTCTTACTCATCATCATCATCATCATTTCAGCCATAGGACGTCCACTGCTGAACATAGGCCTCCCCCAATGATTTCCACAATGGCCGGTTGGTGGCGGCCTGTATCCAGCGCCTTCTTGTACCTTTATGAGGTCGTCGGTCCACCTTGTGGACTTGTGGATCTTCATATTTTCATGATCTAATTTATATAAATAAACGACCTTGACATTATTCAAAATGCAGTCCGATTGAACCCAATTTTCGAACAATACTTTACATTAGTCATTGAATTAAATAATACTGATTAATTAATGTATTTGAACTGCTAACACACTGATTTACTTTGGCCGAGTAGTTTGTTACTTTTAAATTATTCATCATACACAAAACTATGTAAGTTTTGTGTGGAAAATTCCGCGATGTTCTGCGGAAATTAATAAAAACTAAAATTAAATTTATTCTATACTTCGAGAGCATTTTGAGAAGTACAATTGAGCTACACTTTTAAGTTTTGTTATTCAGGTTCCACTTTTCCATTGGACAATTTGTGAAATGGAACCCTTCATAAGAATGGGACCCTTCATAAGAATGGGACCTAGGCATTTAATAAATGTCCAGAGCCCCCCTAGTATTTATTGAAGACGTCCCAGTCTATAACTCACTCCAAAAGTTGTCACTAGTTTTGTGACATTGTGACCCACAAGTTTACCAGAACTACCTTCCGGGGAAGTGTTATAAAAATCGCTGCGCACGAGTTGATAATTTTGCGGAATGGCTAGAAAATAGAATGGCGGACAGAAATGAGAACAGTTATGTAACTCGATTCATGCCATCGGCGGATTTGGCCCGCGTTATGCAACGCTAAGTCCATCATAAGTTATGAGCGCTTGCCAAATAGCCTCTTAGATGACGTTTTGAAGATGGATTTGTGACGGAAATAAAGTTCAATATTTAAAAAATGGGTTCACTGTCACCCATTTCGTGCAAGGGACAGGCTGATATTTTTTTTATCCACAACGAGGAAGCTCTTGGCCTTTATCTCACCTGATGGTAAATGATGATCAGGCCGAAGGTGGAGGCGAGCTTCATTCGGAATCCTCAACCACGGAGGAACTGGCTATCTTACCTCTAACTGCCGGAACACAACAATGCTGTTAACATTGTTGTTATGGCGACAGACTTAGTTAAGATGGTTGATGGATGATGGCGGATTTAGAACAAGCCCTACCACCAATCAAACCGAACAGAAAATCCTTAATTTTTTCCATTTTCAAGGTAAAGATCTACGTTAAGATCTAACCAAGATCCTAGAGGATCTAGGCTTTATTGAATGAAGCAGTGATAAGAACGAGAGAGAAAACCACCAGTAACAAAGTTAAAGAATACCAAAGTAGTCAAAATAAAAAATATCTGAATGCAAAGAATAAAAGCCAGAATATGTTAGAAACTGGTTACTTGAATATAAGTATTACATGACACCATCCAATTGTTGTGTAACCAAATTTAATTTTTTTCAAAACATTGTAGAGGCATTCCACTCCACTTGTCGTTATAGACAATACAACTATGAGGCTTGACTGAAAATATTATAGCATTTATGATGATTTTGTAGAGTAAACATTTATGTTTGTAAGTTCATTCAAATAAGAATTTTCTATGCGTTCAATATTGTGTTATCCACTGGTTTGATTGACTATAAGTTACTAAAGGCGTCAATAAGGCTCTCTACTGGAAATAAGACAACAAATATCACACTGAGTGACTAACTCTATAAGCTTGTTCCTTGTGAATCATCAAGTTTGGTGTCAGTTACAATGTCTGACGAAAGTTTTGTTTCATAGAAGAAAAAAGGAAAACTCTACTAATGATTACGCATTTTTAAATGCACAATGCAATGCCCGATAACAATATTCCATAATGATCCATCTTATCGGACAATCAGGTTGATTCAACCCGGCAATGGACCTAACTGAGAACAATCTAAGTGTCATAATTATCATAGGTACATCCGATTCAGTACTTTTCCCTCCTCTAGCTCCCACCGCTGCAACTCCTGTGTAGCCAGGATCTACAGCTTGACCGCCAATAACCCAACCAATGATGGTCAAATTTGTCCCGGGAGAAAGTTAAACTGTCATTGGACCCGCAACGAAATTAATCAGATGAACATATGATAGGAGGAGTTTGAAATCCGACGTCCAAAATATTGAATACAAGTTTCTTCGTAGATCCTGTTAACAGGAGTTGCAGTGGTGGGAACAAGAGATGGGGTAAACCCATATCACATCTTTAGATAATTATATTTTTTTCATAATTATGCAATCAGTCCCAAACTATAAGCAGATTTGTTCCATGCAGTTTTAACATGTTCAAGGAGCTCCCCAGCAGGATACTCTTCATTCACTATCTGTCACCAAGTATATCGTGGCGCTTCAGTTGTTTGGTGTAGCTGATGGTTGCCAACGCAGTAGCCAACTGATTTGGGTGATTTTCCAGTCGCGTTTTGTATTTATTCCCTGTCAGCTTTAGCTCCTCCCTAACAGTTCTCATGCTCACAACATGGATTTCAGTATTGGTAATGGACCATGGTGCATTTGAGATGGTTCTTAGGATGCCATTCTGCAGTCTCTGCACTATGTTTATGTTCGATCTTTAGATATACATAATACTGAATGATTTTAAATGCTGAAAAAGGTGCTCGATTTTGTCAAAGATTATTAAAAGTTTCAACTAAATCTGACCACAAAATGTTAAATACAAACTTTGCCACCCTATTCAGGAGTTTAATTTGAAAATAACCTTCTTTATTTCTTACTAGCTTTCCGCCCGCGGCTTCGCCCGCGTGGAATTTTGTCTGTCACAGAAAAACTTTATCGCGCGCGTCCCTGTTTCAAAAACCGGGATAAAAACTATCCTATGTTCTTTCCCGGGACTCAAACTATCTCTATGCCAAATTTCATCAAAATCGGTTGCGAGGTTTAAGCGGGAAAGCGTAACAGACAGACAGACAGACAGACAGACAGACAGACAGACAGACAGACAGAGTTACTTTCGCATTTATAATATTAGTTGGGATTAGCTTTGCAAAGAAACCTCTGAAAGAAATCAGCTTTTTAGGACCGAAAGCTTAGTCTGGGTTTTCATGAAAGAGACGTATTTTTTTAGGGATTCCCCACTTAACTCAAGGGGTGTAAGTAGTAGATGTTTAAAGTTTTATTAATTGAGTAAATAATTGAGTTTTATTTTTTAAATAAAAATTAAGTCGAACCATACAAACGTGATATCTACGAGTAAATCTATAACTGTGACTGACTGACATAGTAATTTATCAACGCACAGCCAAAACCACTGGACGGATCGGGCTGAAAGGCATGCATGTAGATGATATAACGTAGGCATCCGCTAAGAAAGGATTTTACGAAACTCCACCCCTAAGGGGTTAAAACGGGATCCACGCGTACGAAGTCGCATTTTTCGCAACTCAGCCTTAAACTTGTTCGGTTTTTTATACAATCTGTTTATTGTAGACGATTTATGACTCATTTGATGTTCTCATTCTCTCGTCACCTATAATGCTAGTACCTATCGTATTTCTATTAAAAGGCCCTAGAATTGTACACATTCTTCGAATCCTATGCGCTCCTGGTCTATTGCTTCTAGTTACGCAACACATTACTATGTTAATTGTTGCTCAGTTATGTATGTGGCGTCAAGATCTATATCATGTTACGGTGATAATAATAATTAATAAAGTAGGTAATTTGTATTTTTAATAACAAAAAGCTCGCAAGCAAGAATAATACAAAATGGACCATTTTTTGCAAATATCAACGCTTGGTTTCTCGAAAATGGTTTGAGGTGGGACGCGGGTGATGGGAAACTGCATAATTTCTTGAATTTTTAGTCACTATATGGAGCACTTCACGGGATAATAGCGTGCTACTAACCACTAAAAGGGCGATACCAGTGGATCATTAAGTAGGTATACTGACACCAGGATCATTGACATCCTATAGTCCTATAGGTACCTACGAGCGAACTGAATATTTTATCATCTAGTCCAGACATACAAAGAAAATCTAGATTCTATTATAAAACAGCGACATCAGATCGTATTATTAAAATGTGGTCACACGATACTTTATTACTGTACCTATATTTTATATTTTTTATAATAGCTATTAGTAGCATCTAACCTTTCTGCGATAAAAATAATACTAAACGTAGTAGGTATTTTGGTTATCTTGTTTGTATCCTGAAAATTACTGTCCTGCCATGAAAGGGTAGGTAGGATATTTTTTTATTATCGGTAGGCCCGTATCAGCACATCATACCAAAGCTAAACATTTATGTTGTGGTTGTCATTGGATGGGTGAACGACTATTAGTGAAAATCTTTTGGTAAAAAAAAACAGTAAAAGTTGTTAAAGGTTACACGTACAGCGACATCTATTGGTGAGTAGTAACACTAAAGACATAATATTTTCAATCTTATTTAGCGCCATCTAGTGTCGAGTAGATGTATCAATTACTACGCACAGCGCTATCTATCCAAATTATAACTAACTAAAATGTACATACGTTTTAAAGAGCAAAATGTTTCTTATTACGTAGTTCTCCTATTTTATAACAGATGGCGCTGTTTAGTACTTTTGAAGATAAAAATGAATATTTTTTTTGGGAACTAAAATAATCAATCTTTTTTTCTATTTAAGCGGTTTAGATTTTTCATACAAAACGATTTTCCCGCTAATTCCCATTCCCGTGGGAATTCCTAAGTATCCTATAACCTGCCCAGGAGTATGAAGAATAATTGTACCAAGTTTCGTTAAAATCCGTCGAGTAGTTTTTGTTTCTATAAGGAACATACAGACAGACAGACAGACAGACAGACAGACAGACAGACAAAAATTTTACTGATTGCATTTTTGGCATCAGTATCGATCACTAATCACCCCCTGATAGTTATTTTGAAAATATATTTAATGTACAGAATTGACCTCTCTACAGATTTATTATAAGTATAGATAATAATTTTACTATTCAGTCCTGCCGATATAAGTTACGAAGGTCTCCATGCTTTCGCTCTCCATGTCTTTGTAGAAGATTTCCTCACTGTTGTTGTTCAACATCACCTCTTGGAGCGCTAGTGTGCGCAATAATTTTTCTGCTTCGTTGCCGTCATCACCTGTGAAATAATAAAAATATTTACACAATGACGTTAAAAAGTCCTTTTTCTAACATTTTTTTAATCAAGAGGTTTTGTTTAGTTCACACAATAATTAAAACCTTTTACGCATGCAAGAAAAGCTACTGGACTGCGCTCACTAGTTGGCGCCACTGTCCTATGATTTGTATAGTTTGTGGCTTTTTGATGGGTCTCATGTTTATTATTTCGAAACTTACACCAAAATTATGTATTAACAAACAATATAAATTATTTGAAAATTATAAATAACTTGAAAAAATCGAACTGCCTAAGGCGGGAATCGAACCCACGACCTTCCGCTTAGGCAGTTCGATTTTTTCAAGTTATTTATAATTTTCAAATTAGTTTGAGATGCGACTCTTAACGCTAAAAATTAAATAACTAAATATAAATTATGTAACTTCTATGTACCTAGTTAAAATTCTTATCAATCCTTTGTTAACAGAGGACTTTACCAAATATTTATTTAAGTCTGCATGCTTAACCCCTAATGCCCAGAACTATTTAAATCTCAGATTTTTATGTAATTTGGCATATTTACAATTTCTTTTATAGGCATCGCAAGAGAACTTGTACCATTATTTCATCATTGGTGCCATTTGGTCGTTTTCTTGACTCTGGGCTTATTTTGGGTTAATGCACAATTTAATATAAAATATCAGGTAAATTTAATACAAAAGGCGGACCAAATTAATGCCTATGAAAATGGGACATACTCAAGTCACAGGTTATGTTTTTTTTTCTAGTCTGTGTACCTAAGTGCTGCCGCGGCCACGCCGCGGGCGAATTTATGCGGCGGCGGCGCGGCTGCGGCACTGCGGCGGTGTTCATGCGGCGCGTAGAAACAGTGCAAAGGCGCGGCGACGGCGCGGCGGCGGCGCGGTAGCGGCGTCGTGTGCAGGAGCACTAACCGTTAGGTACTTATACATAAGACTAGCGGCCGCCTGCGACTTCGTACGCGTGGACCTCGTTTTACTCCATTAGGGGTGGAGTTTCGTAAAGTCCGCTCTTAGCATTTATAGCGCATACATTTTAAATTTCAACTCTCTTACTTTTTAAACACATAGGACTTTCATAATATAAACTTCCAACCCTCCTTTTATCTCCTTAGCCCCCGTGGTTGATTTCTAATGATACATTTTCAGTATATGTACCACCACCACCACCACCATTTCAGCCATAGGACGTCCACTGCTGAAAATAGGCCTCCCCCAATGCTTTCCATGTTGATCGATTGGAAGCGGCCTGCGTCCAGCGCTTCCCTGCTACCTTTACGATGTCGGCGGTCCACCTTGTTGATGGAAGTCCCACACTACGTTTTCCGGTACGCGGCCTCCATTCCAGAACCATTCTCTCCCATCGGCCATCAGTTCTGCGTACTATGTGCCCTGCCCATTGCCACTTCAGCTTGCTAATCCGTTGGGCTATGTCAGCGACTTTGGTTCGTTTACGGATCTCCTCATTTCTGATTCGATCTCGCAAAGAAACACCAAGTATAGCCCTCTCCATAGCACGCTGTGCAACTGAGCTTCTGTATACGGCCTATAGTGAGAGGCCACGTTTCCGAGCCGTAAGTTATCACTGGTAACACACATTGGTTATACACTCTAGTCTTCAGGCATTGAGGTATTTTGGACGAAAAGATGTTGCGTAGTTTCCCGAACGCTGCCCAGCCGAGTTGGATTCGACGACTGACCTCTTTCTCGAAATTGGACCTACCTGGATCGTTTGTCCAAGGTAGACAAACCTACTTGTCGACAATCTCGAGAATTGAGCTCCCAACTGAAACTGGGTAGGGCGCAACATGGACATTCGACATAAGCTTCGTTTTGTCCATGTTCGCCCTCACGCCTACCTGTTGGGAAAATCGATTAAGGTCTTCGAGCATTGTTCCAAGATCTTCCAACGATTCTGCCATGACCACAATATCGTCAGCAAACCGATGTGTACACAGTACCACAGTGTACCGAACAGTATATTATGTACACCTCCACAATATCTAGAGATCATAGTGAGCGTACATTTTAACTTTCAAGTCTCTTACTTTAAAAACCGAGGACTGCAATACAGACTTCCAACCCCCTTTTTAACTCCCATAAAGATTGAATTTTGCAAAATTTCGTCTTAGTGACTACCTACGTTCTAAAAGGAGGTGTATTCCACTTTGATCACCTGGCTTTGATCAGCCAGTGAGACTTGTAGTTTCTGAGACTTCGTGATGAGTGAGTGAGTCACTTAGTCATTCAATTACCTTTCTTTCTACTAAAATTATACGTACCTATAGTAATTATCATTAAAATCAAATAAGTAAGTACCTACCTACCAACCTAAGTAATTAAAATAAAGACCCTACCAAAAAACTAACAAATTACATACAGAAAATAAAAACGAAGTAATTCTTATCCTATTTAACTACAATCGCCCACGCGCCCATCCCATTTGTCCGCCGCTGAACCGTACCCTAATATTCATCTCGGTAGATGGCGGCACATAGTAAGAATTTGCAAGGAAGTTTGTAAAAAGTCACTAATTAACACTTTGACTTGCTCGTTTAAACACAGTGAATAATTCAAATAGGTACATACAGTGAATGGTTCAATTACATAAAATATCTTTATTTATTAAATTTTCAATATTATTTACGAACAGCGCTATTCATAGTACATGTAATATTTAGTTACTAATTTACTAATGATGTCGATAGATGGCGTTTGACAGCTTTGCCTTCATGAATATTTACGTACCTCAAAAATTTTTGTCAGGCGCAAGAAGATTTTAAGCAATGACGATAGATGGCGCTTTTCCACGTCTTATGAAAATCCCAAATATTTTACGGGACCCTATTGTTTTCCAAAATAAAATTTAGCCTATGTTACTCGTGAGTTATGTAGCTTTCGAATGGTGAAAGAATTTTTAAAATCGGTCCAGTAGTTTTTGAGCCTATCCATTACAACTAAACAAACAAACAAAGTTTTCCTCTTTATAATATTAGTGTAGATTTGTTACAATTTGCTTTCACTGGCTGAAAAACTAAAAACTGTCCATACCTTCAATAATCCTTTCATGTATCAAATTCGACAGGTTAATCTCATCCATGGCCTGGTCATCCAGGGCACTAGCGTTGGTCTCCACCACGTGAAACCTTCTGGTCTGGTAGCCGGCTTCCTTGAGCTTCTTCTTGGCCAGCTTGATGAAGGTGGGCGACTTGAGGGTGTCTCGGAGCCAGCTCTTGATTTTGTTTTTCTTGTCCTCTACGCGAGCTTTGAATCTGAAAAGAAATTCATTATCATTTCAGCTACTTACAGGGCAGCCACTGATAAACATAGGCCTCCCCCAATGATTTCCACATCGCCCGGTTTGTTTGTATTTAAACAAGACAGTGTGATGTTTCGCAAGAATTTGACTCGAAAACTTCGCACAGGTAGTCAGCAACGAAAGTTCAGGAACACATCCTCAAAGCACCTTTCCTGCAACTTTGGAAGTTTACTGTCCAGGCACTTTTGAAAATTAATAATGTGCAAATTCACTCACATTGTTTCATTGCAAAATCACTCAAAATCATACAGCAGGCACTTGTCTCAGAAGTGATCAACAATCATGATTCCTTTGAATTTATTCGTGATTGTTTATTCAAATTCATACCAATTTTGTTGTCACTTCATAATACGGGCTTAAAGGCCCACGTGACGTCGGAAGTTTAATATTAACCCTTCATTTGGCAGTGATGCTTTTAAGCAACAACCACTTTGAATATTTCTACAGCACCAAATAATAAGTTTTGTACAAATTATTCGATTTTGTTACGAAGCTTAGTTCAGCAAAACACTAGTAAATCGGTCGTCGACTGAGTTTGGGACTGATTTCATATCTATATTTCTGTAAGACACCAAGATGACGCGCAATGACAATAACAAAGACGGAAGTTTTATGATTTTATACTATTTTATGAACTCCAATTGTTTTTGTTTTGTCTAAATTTTGTTCATATTAAATCAAACTAATCATATAAAGCAATATTTGGCGTAGAAACTGTGTTTTCTAATACATGACATGCTTCCGAACCTCGATGTTGCCTAGAAGCAACAGTGCCAAACATCTAACAAAATAGGTTTAGCTTTTTGTCAATACAAAAGAGTGTCAATACCCAATAAATCAAACATGTATTACATGAATTATGTTACAGAGATGGTATGGTAATTACTTTGGATGCAATTATGGACCCTGTCGGGCACAGCATTTTAGGAGGGAGGAAGAATTTGTTGTCTGTCTCTGTGTTGTCTCTCTTCACGCTTATTCAGCTGAACTGATTTAAATGATAAACACATTTTTCTTGTGTTGAAGTCAACAACTATAGCAGATAACGGTAACATACCAGTTTCAGAAGCTAAAGAGAAAACAAAAAGCCAATCTTAGCTCGGCATAATGATTGTGAAGTATGATGACATGAGTCATCTATCAAATGTTGAAGAAAAAGGTCGTTGTCGACTTTGCGAAAATGGCCAAAAACTAGTTTAATGCATAAAATGTGAAATACGATTAATTTTTTTAAGATTTTCATATTAAAAAATTAATTATATAATATATCTCAATGTTTTATTTAAGTACCCCTATTTGGCAATGTTGTAAATAAGCAACAATCGTTTTTCGCGAAAATACCAACCAAATATTTTTTTTATTATTTTTCTTAACTTTATTTGATAGTAACAATTAGGTCTAAATAGATTTTATTGAAAAATCAAACAGTTTACGTCTTGCCAAATGAAGGGTTAAGCTCATATCCGGTGTATGACAACTTCCTGTCTATAAAGTTACTATTTGGTAGAGGGGCTATTACTGTATTAAACTACTGTACTAACCAATAACCATACCTACAACTCGGGGTCACTCAGAAACTCCTAGACCTAGGTATAAAATATCTTTCTAGATAATTATTTAATTCACTGTGGACTTACAGTTTTACCCAAAACGTCCATCAGCAACAGGTACAGAGATATTAGATTGTAGAGACTTTCAGTTAAATTGTCATAGCTTATGTCAAATGAGAATTTTATGATGCAGCATTATAAAATATTGGTGGACTACGTGGACCGCTAGGTGGACCGACGATCTGGTGAAGGTCGCGGGAAGTACCTGGATGCAAGCGGCGCAGGACCGGTCTTTGTGGAAATCCTTGGGGGAGGCCTTTGTCCAGCAGTGGACGTCTTTCGGCTGAAACGAACGAACGAACGATTATAAAATTTTATTTTTCACCAATTCGCTGGAGGTATGTTGATTATTTTACTTCTCTTCTCCATCATCATCGCTCATTTAGTCACCACTGCAGGAGCAAGACCTTTTCTAATTTACCAGACGGGTTGGGGAGGTACTTCTCTTCCTACCAAAACTGAAAAATCCATTAACTACCATAGTTATGTAACAAGTAACTGGACTTCAGACCGACGGCATCATAAAAGTAGCAGGAAAGCGCTGGACGCAGGCCGCTACCAACCGGGAAACATGGAAAGCATTGGGAGAGGCCTATGTTCAGCAGTGGACGTCCTATGGCTAAGATGATGATGATGATGATGAACTCACTTCTGCAGTTCCCTCTCCCTCATCCTCGCTTTTTTTATCTTCGCCTGCAGTTCAGGCACGTTCTGAGCCTCGTTCTTGGTTATGGTCTCTTCCACCCAGTCCGTGACCTCAGAGACCCGGCTGTACACGCCAGGAGACCGCGGGTCTCCGCACTGCTTGCCGCCGAAGGAGACTATGCCTAGAAGGACCCCATCGCGGACCGCTGGTCCTCCTGAGTCATGCTGAAAAAACACTTTTTTTATTAAACCCAAGTAAGTAGAGTAGGTGTAGAAGGCACAAATGAGTAGGTGGACCGACGACCTGATAAAGGTAGCAGGAAGGCGCTGGATGCAGGCCGCTACCGACCGTGCGATGTGGAAGTCATTGGGGGAGGCCTATGTTCAGCAGTGGACGTAATGTGGCTGATAATATGATGATGATATTAAGTAGATCTAATGGCTCCTCTTCACAAAGGGCCATGCTGGCGAATAAAGGCACCATCGAGTGGTGATTAAGGAACCATAATTGTAGTAGGCAGGTCTCTTCCATGTTCGGTCGATAGTTATGAACTATGAAAATCTTTTGAAAATGCCTTTGTCTATAATCTGGTCTGGGAGCACGTACAATTTTGTCCAATGACCCCCAGCTACCCATCCTTATCGCTCGCGCGTAATTATGTTGCTGTCGCGCTCGCACACTCACTGCGGGCGCCCGTCGCACAGTCGCGAGAGCAATATAATTACGCGCGAGCGATAAGGATGGGTAGCTTGGGGTCATTGGACAAAATTGTAGGTGCTCACAGACCGGGCTTTAGCAGTGGACGTCTTTCGGTTGAAAATAATTTAGTCTATTATAGCTTTTTTCATTTTAAACTCATAGGTACATGTTTTACATACATAAGTAGGTATGAGCAACCGGCTCATAAACTCTAAACAAAGGAACGGTCTAACATAATCATGTAAGTTCAGCAGTGAATGTTCAACAGTTGAATGATTATTCTGTTGTTGTTGATGATGATGAAAATAATGAAGATGACAATAACCCTTTCAGACCTGAATTATTTTTTTTCACCCGATCAATTTAGTAAAATTTATGCAACTAAAGTATAGTAAGGTATGTAAGAAAAAAATAATGAAAAAAATCCTAGTGTTATACTTTTCGAGAAAATGCATTTTCTTTTTATGTCTACAAATGTGGCCATCCGTCTTACGTGAAAAAAACTTATAGGATTAACAGTGTTATTGAAATGATAGAACTTACTTTTATGGAACACTTTTTAATTAGTCTATATATATAAAAATGAAACCCGTTTCGCGTTGTCACGGCATCACGTGTGAACGGCTGAACCGATTTCGATAATTCTTTTTTTTAAATGTTAGTGGAAGTCCAAGGATGGTTCTTACGGAAAAAAATATTAAGAAAATCTCTACGCTAAGGCGGTACGAAGTTCGCCGGGTCAGTTTTTATAAAAAAAATCATTTTTTTATCTAAATAACAAAATTAAATATCTTCTTTCATCATCATCATCATCATATCATCATCTCAGCCATAGGACATCCACTGCTGAATACAGGATAGGAATAAAGTCCTATAAGACTCCCCCAATGGTTTCCATGTTGCTCGGTTGGTAGCGGCCTGCGTCCAGCGCTTTCCTGCTTCCTTTATGATGTCGTCGGTCCACCTTGTGGGTGGACGTACCACGCTGCGTTGTTCCGGTACACAGCCTCCACTCCAGAACGTTGCTGCCCCTTCGGCCGTCAGTTCTGCGTACTATGTGCCTTGCCCATTGCACATTCAGCGTGCTAATCGGTCGGGCTAGTCAGCGACTTTAGTTCATTTACGGATCTCTTCATTTCTGATTCGATCTCGTAAAGAAACACCGAGCATAGCCCTATCCATAGCACGCTGTGCCTCTTTGAGCTTCTGTATAAGGCCTATAGTGAGAGGCCACGTTTCCGAACCATAAGTCGTTAATGGTAACACACATTGGTTGTACCTACACTTTAGTCTTCAGGCACTGAGGTATTTTGGACGAAAAGATGTTGCGTAATTGCTCGAACGCTGCCCAGCCGAGTTGGATTCGACGAATGACCTCTTTCTAGAAATTGGACCTACCTAGCTGAATCGTTTGTCCGAGGTAGACATACTGTCAATAATTTCGAGGAATAGATCAATGGCTTCTCCAAATTTCTCTTAGTCATCTGAAGATAGCAGAAAATCCGAAAGATTTCCGTCATCAAGTGTTCTCAAGGCCTCTGGTGAGAACATTTTGACAGTATATTATCTGGATATAAAAAAATGATTTAAATAATTATTTAATACATAACATAAATATATTATATTATTTCTGACATAAATGTATTTTTGAACAATAAAAAAGTTGAAAAAAAAAAGAATTTACAATAAAACCGTTATCACTTGGAACAATTTCAAAATGCTCAGTTGCCTCCTGATGGGATCATTTGAGTACAAATCTAAAACTCGAGATTAGTAATACAAAGACAACACAAAATACACAAATTGTATGTTCCACGTGTCCCTTGTAATAATAAATACACGCTAGTATTTATTACAGAAGATCTCTGTTACTATTTCATATTTTTTCGAAATAAAATAAAGAGCTCACCTGCACAGTTCAAATCACGCTCGGGCACTGGTTGAAACTTGTCAATTAGTGCTATTATACCATGAGAGATGGCGTTAAAAGTACTGAATTAGGTAGTTTATTATGTGAACAAATGAAGACAACCGTTTTAAGTTTCAAATGTACAGTGTTAAGTTCATAATTTTGATTTATATTTTATGTCTACAATTGTGGACGCCAGGTCTGAAAGGGATAACAACGACGATGATGATGATGATGATGATGATGATGATGATGATGATGATGATGATGATGATGATGATGATGATGATGATGATGATGATGATGATGATGAATTCACATGTACACACATTACAAGCGTCCTTCCCTCCCGTCGCGTACCCGGCACACATCATCCGCGGCGTGATGTAGAACCGGTAGGACTTCTGGCAGTCGTCGATCACCATCACCGGAACCGGCACGAATCGGAGCCGGTCCGGGATGTGGCCGAAACCAGACTCCTGGAATAATAATTAAATTAACTACCTTTTTCAAAGATACAGGAATGATTTCAGCTGGGTGAGACTAAAAAAAGTTTGTATCGGGCATCTTTGCTCTATCTGCGAAAAGAAGGTTATCTGTAGAGAAATCAGAGGTGGAATTGTGTAAAGCAATCGTTATCATTTGACAGTTCATAACGTACGATTATTCTGTCAAACGCTTTGTTTAACTGACTTTATCGTACGTTATGAACTGTCAAATGATTACGATTGCTTTACACAATTCCACCTTAGATTTTTAAAAGATCAGAGTTTTAATGAAAAGCTACCATCGACGTTGATTACTGCTATGCCAAACTAAACACTAGCTCTTATTAAGTCTGGAAGTAGTTATATCTTAATTTCTGTGAGTTATTTTCATTACGGTCGAATTCGGTTTCCTGTCAACAAAAAAATATCTATGACTTTATTATATGACCAACTCTCTAGAAATAATATACATATTTACATCTGTACTCCCCCATCCAGTCACAATCAGGATATCCTCCTCCTTCACCACGTAGTCCTTCGAAGGCAGATTCAGCACAGCTATGTTGCGACCTATAGGCATCGGTCTATCGAGTCGCAACAACGAGTAGTCGAAGTCGGCGCTGCCTGGCGAGTAGTGTTTTGGGAAGAAGACCTGGTAAATAATAAAAATAGTTGTTGCAAATAACTCTTACGCGCGTGTTCACAAGCGATGCAGCAAATCGAACGCATAGCGTTGAATAGAGCTTAGTGATTGGTTCGTGTGTCACCCTGTGCGTCCATGCGCACTGTGAGACCTCATAGTATTGTTTGTGAATACGGGCGTTAGTAACTCTTGTATTAAAAGACCTATACGAATTTGTTTGCAACAATTTGGGCTTTGTTTGATATTTCACCTTATTTACTCTAGCTTGGTATCCACCTCTATTGTGAAAGGAGCTTCCAGCTCTTACTATGAAGGGCTGGAGTTTCTTCTTGTCTCCATCGTAGGCCCTGCAAAAGTTAATGATTTATTGAAGAGGAACCGGTGATAATGAGAGTGTATTAAGTAATTATAATGATCGTATCTATATTTCTAAATCAAATCAAATCGGCCGCTTGGTGTAGTGGTTCGAAACGGACAACTATTCCGGAGGTAGCGGGTTCGATTCCCGCACAGTACAAACATTTGTGTGCATGAACATATTTGTTTGTATTGGACTGGGTGTTTTCTATGTATAATAAGTATGTATTTACAAAAAAAAAAGTATTTAAGTATGTTTATATCCGTTGTCTAGTACCCATAGTACAAGCTTTGCTTAGTTTGGGACTAGAAGCGCAGTGTAAAATGTCCAAGGATATTTATTTATTTATTTATTTTATTTATTATTTAATCAAAATCAAAATCCATTTATTAGCTTGATAAGCGTCCTGGAACTTCTTCCTAAAGGACCGGCCTCCGCACCTTGATTTTTTAATTTGACTTGCTGCCCGTTTCTGGAGATGACCACATAGTACGAATAGGTGCATGCTTATTTATTTATTGAAAACTTTAAGGCCAAATTTTGAACATTAGGCGACCACTAAAGAATTCTCGTCCAGTCCACCTTCGGCTTCGGCAGCGTGATCTCCATGCCGTAACCTGAATAGAACTAGAACTTACGACTCCAGACAATGTCCCGCAGTCAGCACCCACTGCTCATCGATGATGGAGCCCCCGCACCAGTGCTTGCCATTTCTGGAGATGGCCACGTTGTAGGGATACATGCTGATGCTGGTCTCCATGCCACCAACGATTCGACGGACGGCGTAGGAACGGAAGGCCCACGCTATGTTACGATCGTCTGGAGTGTGACAATATTGGAATTTAGGATTCTGAGAAAATGTTCTGTGGGCTGAGTGTGAATTTGCCCTCAGTTATTTTGAGCTTTGAAGATAATAACAATTTAATTAAATTTAACAATAAGGATTAAGATGTAAAGAAGCTTGATTTTTACTCTTACTTTCTCTTTATCTAGACTTAAAAAAAGACCACGTTTAGGTACGTCTTAGATTCTATCAGTTATGATCAATTTACACAATCCATATCTCTGTCACTTCTTCCCTTCAGTTCTACCCATTAAAATGGTAAGGCTTATTTTAATGATGAAATTAGTTTGAAAATTATCATCACAAACCTGGATACCCCCCTTCATCATTCGATATCCTATACCTCGTGGACATCTCATCATTCTTGAACTTATACTTCTCTTCTAGCAAAGTTTTTATATCGTCGTCCTCTTTACTATCATAATTAAATCCTTCTCTTATAATAGGCACTTTATCTTCAATCAAAAATTCAGGTTCATCTTTCTGATAAATTGATTCGTACTGCTTCCCTACAGGGCTTTCTTCAAATCCCCCTGAGTCTCCAAGCTGTATAAATTCGATACACAAAACATCATTTACTATCACAATATTTACTATCACTATAATAACTATCTGGTACATGTGTAGTTTTCTTGTAAACATTTTGGGTTCATCTTAGTATTAATACGTTCATTGTATCGTATCTACTGTACACGCGAGTTCCTTTTATTCCAATGTTGGAACTTTCCGATAAAGAATTTTTATAGCATTTTTATAGACGATTTCGTCGTAAACCTGATCGGCTTCATTCTAACGGTTTCTTGGTTGTATTGTGTTCTTATCTGTAGTTTTGTTTGTTCGGAGTTGGAATGAACACATTCTCAGTTATTCAGTTGGTATTAGAAAATATGCGTTGTTTTTACGATGAAGCAAACTTTTGTTTCAGGATAATCTGACCCAAATTTTGAAGAGCGGAAACTTAGCACGTTATTTCTGAGCTGCATTTTGGCTTTGGTAAGAGGTGGTCATGCTTCTGCAGCATACTAAATCACCTAATAATTAATTCGTTGCAATATCAAACTTAAACATTAGGTAACTCGATCAATGAATTTTATAATAATATGGACTATTATACCAATGTTGACAAAGGTAATAAAGATTTATTAAAAACTTTTTAGTCTTTTCTTAGAACAACTTACAACTGTCACAGAAATAGTGTCTGTGGACTTTTAATATTGGTTTTGTCAAATTTTTATAAACAAACAGTGTCGAAAACGTTTTTTTGTGCAGCATATTGAAACACATCAATTACGGAAACAAAATGAGATGACAAAAATAGCTTCTCTAGTTTTAGCTCTATCATTGATAGTAAATGAGTTCACGTTATTGTACAATGGTAAGTGTGACAATTTATAAGGCGATGGTAGATAGTAGCGTAAGTAGGTATATCAGGATAAACACTGTGGCAACGTCGTCTCCTCAACCAAATGCAGTCCACTGCTGGACAAAGCGAAGGCTTTCATTAAAAATTTCAAAACGACTGCTCCCGTAGGTACTGCTCGCATCCAGGCGCATTCCTCGACTCATATCAGACCTCGTCCAGTCAGCTTATCATGGCACAGGGTGTATTTTTTGCAATAATGCAATATAACAGCATTTTATAGTGTGATGTGTTATCGCTTGTAGAGTAGTAAAAGTACCTATTGTATGAAAGGAAACCTGTCATTAGTCAAGTTATGGATATTAAACATTCATGTTTTTGCTTCAAATTTAATGTACTAATATAAACTTATCTACTCGGTATGAATCAAATAGACAATATTCCTCTTTTTATTGCTTTTTAAGTAAGATTTTTATTACAGTTCAAATCCTAAAAGACAAGTATTTGGCATCAAACTTGGTTTACCTTCTAAGTGTCTGCTTGCTGCTAAGAAAAGTGAACATTTTCCCAAGAGTTTTCTGGAGGAAATATTCGCCGATTTGCTTTTTATTGGAAGTAAGTAAAACATCCATTTTCTTGAAAAGGATTTTTAAAATCTGGGTGTAAAATTTTAACTGATATTACACTGTGCCATCTGGTCCTAAAATAACCGTAATAACTAACTGTCACTAGGCGCAATGTGCCGAAAAACGCTGCGTGGGACGTCCACCCACGTGGACCGACGCCCTCATAAAGGTAGCAGGAAGGCGCTGGACGCAGGTCGCTACCAACCGGGCAACATGGAAAGCATTGGGGAAGGCCTATGTTCAGCTATGGACGTCCTATGGCTGAAATGATGATGATGACTAAGCGCAACTTATATCGGTTCTTTCCTAAATAAATTATAATATCATCCATCATCCAGAAAACAGGGTCCATTTATTTGGCGCCCGACTTGCTAACAAAATGAGGCAATAGCTATTTATACAAAATCTCCAAGTATTTTTACCAGTTCTTCTGAATCTATCTCATGACCACACCCTGGCATTATTTACCCATAATTTTCCCCAGGTAATCACAACAGTAGCCATCCTAGAATGTTCCCTGACCTACGTGTGGAAGTTCGTCCAAGACTACGTACTTCGCAACGCCGATGGTCTCCTGGTACTTCTAGCGGAGAAGCAGAGCCTGGACTGGCTGGTGTGTCACTTGTGCTGTGCTAGATCCGACTGCCCTGCTGTCTTTGCAGCCCTGGTACTCAGAGCTGTAAGCTTTGTACTTTTGATGGGATCTTGTATGGTTTCTCATGGGTAAAGTTTTGATTTTTATATGTTGTTTTATAATAAAATTCATTAGTAACAAAATTAGTTAACTTTAGTGGCTAGATGAAAGTAAAACGTTTTCAAGCGCATTTTTATAATTGGCTTGTCTCACAGAACTTCTATGACATTAAAGAATTATTAACTGTAAGGCCCGGCTAAACTTTGAGCATTGTTTTGAGTTTTCTTTACTATAATTTGCATGCTTGATTCTCTGGCTAAACATGTCTGAAACACTATGAATATTCCATCTTTGTATACCATGTTTACTGGCAAATAAAGATTTATTATTATTATTATTATTAAGTATTGTTTACAAATAATTGAAAAAAGCAAGTGTTTCGACTGCTATCTCTGAGTTACATTTTATTCAATTTCGCGAATGTAAGCTGGTTGACCATTGGTCATTTTCAATATTAAAAAAAGTGTATGAATTTTGCAAAACGAGGCTTCCAACCAACCGCGGTCCAAGTTAATTGCGGTCCCAGTTGCCGGATCCGCAAAAAATAATCGGAAACTGGGACCACTTAACTTAGAAAAATATATTATTTAGGCCAAAATCGGTACAGTCATACGAAACTAAAATTTAAAACATCTAATAGTAATTAACAAAAATCTTTACGTTTCGTACCAAAAAGCAAAGTAATTCTAAGCAGAATATATTATTTTATGGAATCACACACCCACTTTTGATAAAATCCACAAAGGCTTTTTATCATTCAAGTATTTATTATTCGACTAAAATATTAAACAGCTAGAAGCAGTGTCTTGATAAATAACCCCGTTATTAACACATAAGGTCATAGGTCATTTGTACAGCATCAGGTGGGTGGAAGTCTTTATTACATTACCCTCAATCAAGCCGAAAGCATTCTCGTGTGCCCTTAGCCTTATCCCATCTTGTCTTTCCCCTTCTTGCCTAGAATGTAATTTGTGCTTTTACTGCTCTTACTTACATTTCACGTGACACCTCTAACTTATACAGTGAAGATATACCTTCCAGAAGGTTTTCGGCTTGAAATTATTTCATTTTATTGGCTCTCTATCTTTTTCCCTCCTCTTTTAAACCTGTCAATGACATGGCTTCCATACTCCTTACAAATACAGGCTAGTTTATTACTTGAACTTACTGAAAGCCCGGTACATGTTCACTTCATATTTTCCTTATACAACTACGTACCTAAAGGTTTTTCATCATCAGCATCAAGCATCTTTAGGTAATTTGGTCTCCACTAAAGGAGCACACACGACTCTATCTAATGGAGAGAATGGAGGATTTCACCTACACTCTCCAAAGTCAAAGTCAAAAATTCTTTATTTGTATAGACTATTTTAAATAGTACTAACTAACCGTCAAATATTTTGCTCTTAAGGAGCCTCTACATGTCTCTGTACCCTACCAGCGCTTCGCTCCACACTGGCTAGACGGGTTTGTGAATTATAAGCTTTTCAAGTCTTATTACTGCCCAAAAGAAAACCTACTTAGTCCAATTCCATTACATGACGAAGCAAAATCAAGTAACCGCTGAATTTTCACTGTAACCACCTGTAGAAACGCCTCCAGCATTCTGAAAATTGCCCGAATGTGCGCTTAGTCGGGACTTTATTGAATATCGCGTACTCAACATGAAATCAATGCAATATCGTTTTATGCTATCGAGGTTTGGTGGTTGTGTTATAATTATGTTAAATTTTAATTTAGGAAATGACTTTTAGGTGTAAAGTCATCAGCAATTTAGCCCAATAAGATAATAATTATCAAGAATATTATGGTTCAAAAATATAAAATGCAAAAGTTCATAACTGTAGAACTGACGAAGGGTGAAGTAAACGACTTCCGAGTGATGATTACCCTGCTGGAAGTACCAACCCTTAAAAATAGCTAAGTAAAGTAAAGCTCATGAATGAAAGAATATAGAGCTGAGAGAACTGAATGTGGCGCTTCTTGGTCCAGCTGTGAACTAGATTATTTTAGTTCGAGTATTAAAATATAAAAAAGAAAGAAACGGTTTTTCTTTGATTCCTATATGACATGAAAAGCCAACTATAATACATTATCTTAATATTCAAGGTAAAACAACGGGGCATGTCACCAAAATTACTATAACAATATGCTCCGAGCTGCCCCACCCACCCAGCAATTGCGATTCTCGTCGTAACAGGACCTCGCTCAGCATTATGTGTGACCCACAGTATGTAGGGTATCATAACGTTGGTTACAGGTCCACTACTTATTAAATTGTAGAGTACCCACTTAGACAAATAAATATAATTGAAAAACACAATATTTTTGTACTGGAAATACCTATAAATATAGGTGACAGTTCAGTAGTTTTTGAGTTTATTCATTACAAACATCATCATCATCATCATCATTTCAGCCATATGACGTCCACTGCTGAACATTGATAGGCCTCCCCCAATGACTTTCACATCGCACGGTTGGTAGCGGCTTGCATCCAGCGCCTTCCTGCTACCTTTATCAGGTCGTCGATGGGATAGCAAGGTTCTGGAATGGAGGCCGCGTACCGGAAAACGCAGCGTGAGACGTCCACTCACGAGATGGACCGACGACCTGATTACAAACATACAAAAATACAAATCTTTCCTCTTTACGAATAATATTAGCAAAGTAAGTACGTATAGACTTGTCATAACGTTGAAAACACTGAATAATTGCTATGCCCCATAAAAGCTTAAAATGGACTAGTCCCTTTAACAGTCACAACAAAATTTCATTGTTTTTGGGCCTTAAGACAAGCAAATAAGGCTCAAAATATGGTGGGAACTATATTCCCACTGCCTTTTAAAGGAATAATTGCATTATTCAGCGTACGCTATTCAAGCAGTATTTAGTTAATAGCCAATTATTATTTCCATATGGCTGAAAGCAGCTCGTTCTCACGTTTATACATACAACATAAACTATATTTTTTGTTGAAAAAGCAACCTTAATGCTATTATAAAAAGCTAGAGCTTACCTGGATGTACTGGCCCTTAGACTATACATTTTTTTTGGAAAATCAACCTTATTGCAACTAAAAAATATGGCAGGGTTTGCCTTGATGCACTGTGCAATTAATTCCGAATTAGCAAGCTCAGGAGGGACTATAGCTAGGTACTCGTATGAGGGTGCCATTAGAAGTGACCACTTATTAATAGATTGACCTAATACAGTCAGAGAGATAGACTTCATACATTTTACATGATAGTTAATAACACTCAAGAACTTCATCGTAGGTCGATTCAGGTAAAAGAAACACATCTTAAGCTTAGGCGCAGACTACCGACTTTTAGTTGGTCGATAGTTGGGTTCGACTCTAATTTGTATTAAGAATCGGACGATTGCAGGTCGGTGTAATGTGCGCACTTTCATACATCTCCATACTGATTAACAGTTCGACCCAACTATCGGCCAGTCGGTGGTTCACCTAGTCTTGTGTGAATCGACCTACGATTCCAAAAAATCTACACATCTGTTTTTCCCAGTTAGATTGTTATCTAAATATATAAAAGGAGAAACTGACTGACTGACTCACTGACATATCAACGCACAGCCTAAACGGCTAAACGTAGGCAACGAAATTTGGAAGGGACGTAGCTTAGGTACCGTAGAGGTGCACTAGGAATTCCTGAAATTCCCACCAAAACGGGAATTAGCGGGAAAATCCTTTTGTATGAAAAATCTAAACCGCTTAAGTTAGACGCTTGAAATTTGGCATGCAGGTACCTTAGTTACAACAGGATATTGCAAAATTCTTACGGGAACGGGAGTTAGCGGGAACATTTATATGAAAAAATCTAAACCACGTAAGATAGATGAAGGGGGTAAAACGGAATCCACGCGTACGAAGTCGCGGGCGGCCGCTAGTTTAATTTATTTATTTATTGATTTTAATTACACAGGTTTTAGACCTTACTATTTATTGTTATAATGTTATTCTTATAAAAGAGAAGATTATTCACAAGAACTCAGCAAAATAACTGAGACTTCGTGATGTTTGATGGGGATCTGATCTGTACAAGACTTGGGGTACCTACAAATAATTGAGGTTTTATTAAATTCGTAAGCATGTTAAGTAAGTAATAAAAGTGTACGATCCACTTTATTGTAAAATGTAGGAAAATATTATTGTTTTAAATTTTCATGGTCACTATCATAATTATTATTACTGACGGGATTGCAACCATGTACCTTAATTTTGAGTTTCCGATATTTCGGCACTGTCGCAAGCGCCATGGTCACGGACTGAAGTTCGCCGCAAGTTTTCTCAGTTACTCCGTGACCATGGCGCTTGCGACAGTACCGAAATATCGGAAACTCAAAATTAAGGTACATGGTAGCAATCCCGTCAGTAATAATAATTATGTAGGAAAATAACGTGAAATCTTTCCTCCTATCCCTTAAATAAGTAATGCTCTCGCGAAATTGTCATTTGATATTACCTACATATCGTTTTAATTGTCTAATGGCTACAGTTATTACCATTACGTGGTTAATCCCACTTTAGTAATGGACACGAATGATTTTATTACCAGTGTTTACATCCGACGTTTGTTTTTCATCGCTCTAATGTGGGTTTATTTCCATTTCATTACTTTGTATAGTTTCTACTACATCAGAGAACACGTTTTCGAACACGAAAATAATATTTACTAAACCGAATTAAAAGGTTCTGAAGTGGAGGCCACGTACCGGAAAACGCAGCGTGGGACGTCCACCCACAAGGTGGACTGACGACCTGATAAAGTTAGCAGGAAGGTGCTGGATGCAGGCCGCTACCAACCGTGCGATGTGGAAGTCATTGGGGGAGGCCTATGTTCAGCAGTGGACGTCCTATGGCTGAAATGATGATGATGAAACAGAATTAAGATACTACAAAATTTATTGAAACTAATTTATAAAGAGGTAGGATTTGTTTTTTTTTTTTGGTTGTATTGAATTGAAATTGTTGACTCCGAAACTGCTGGACCAACCTGATAAAAATAGTGGTACGAACTTCGCCGGTTAGTTAGTGTAGCTTAAAGAGCTGCATTTATAGAAACTTCTTTAATATTAATTTCTTCTAAATACTGTTTCAAAACGCTTCCAACAAGTCATGTAACGTCATTATCCTGAAAAGAAAACTCCTGTAATCAAAAGATGACGTCATCTAAATACCAATTCGGGTCCACAATCCGTGACCCCAAATCCAAAAGATATACGGTTCAATATCACGCGACAATAAATTGTCAAACGTTCCGTATTACAACGGAATAAAGTCGCAATTGTCTAAGATTTCTTAATACAGCATCCCGAATACGCGGCCAGCGAAAGTTGGGAGTTTGTGATGTGAAAATATTGACCGTCAAAGTGACAACTCCAATCGGCTGGATATCATAAGATTTCGCGCGGAATAGTTCGTGTTGCCAGTTTATAAAAAGAAAAACAAAGTAAGGTCATAGGTCACTCTATTTACGTTTACCTTTATTTAACTCTAATAATAACCTGACTGCTTTTTTTTATGCTAGACAAGGCAGGCATTTGACCGCAATCGCACCTGGTGTTAAGTGAGATGCAGTCTAGGATGGTACATAATCCCTGTAAGTGCCTGTTCACTCTCGCCTTGAAAACGCCCGGATTATAGTGTTGAAGGAGCAGCAAGGTTCTGGAGTGGAGGCTGCTTACCGGAAAACGCAGCGTGGCACAAGGTAGACCGACGACATCATAAAGGTAGCAGGAAGGCGCTGGACGCAGGCCGCTACCAACCGGGCAGCATGGAAAGCATTGGGGGAGGCCTATGTTCAGCAGTGGATCTCCTACGGCTTAGGTGATGAAGGTCTATATGATAAAATAGCGCTTAAGTAAGAGTCTATACTCAAGAATGGATTCACGCGATTAGCTCAAATATTTCAAAAAAATCTATCAATTATATGCTTGAATCTTTTCTCAAGTTTAAAACGCATTTTGAGTGTGAAATTAGCGTCCCGTATCGTTGTGTAGCGTTGTAGGCCATAGCATCAGTAGCGTTGTAGGCCGTAGCATCTGTAGCGTTGTAGGCCGTAGCATCTGTAGCGTTGTAGGCCGTAGCGTCGTGTAGCGTTGTAGGCCGTAGCATCAGTAGCGTTGTAGGTCGTAGCGCCGTGTAGCATTATAGGCCGTAGAGTCGTGTAGCGTTGTAGGTCGTAGCATCTGTAGCGTTGTAGCCCGTAGCATCAGTAGCGTTGTAGGCGGTAGCATCAGTAGCGTTGTAGGCTGTAGCGTTTAGTTTCGTTCTCACTATAAGAAAGCGATAACGGAAATTTAAAAGTCCATCCTCTATCATATTTTAACAGGGTAATTATGTTGCCATAATAAAAAATGTTTAGCAGCGACGTGAAAAATCGAAGATGATGTTTGTCCTTTGTGGGATTCAAACCAGTCAATTTAAATCTCTGAGTCTGTGAAATCATAGTAAAATAGGCAAGAGATGGCAACCCCATGATCAACTGTTGCTGGGAGAGGGCTGCGGGGGGAAATCGTGCCTCACAATTGAAGCCTATCAGAGGGAACTACAACGAGTGGGTATAACCACCTTTTAATTACGATTGATTTATAATATTTTAAACTATTATGTTGCATTTTTACTATAAAATTATCACTTCACGGGATTTATTGCAACAATATCTATTTTAACGGTAAATAAATCTGTCGGACTGACTGTACCACTGACGAAAATATTGTGCATATGCGGGTGGGTGAAGAAAACTCATCGCGCCGGAGCAGACGACACCGCATCTCTTTAGTCTGCCCGCGACCATGACTTGTGCAACCGAGCCGAAACGTCGGGAGGGTAAATATTTTATTTACCGTTAAAATAGATATTGTTGCAATAAATCCCGTGAAGTGATAATTTTACGATTGATTTTATGTTTCAACTGTCAACTTTTAGTTTTTAATATTATCTACTGATTGCTAGTATAGGGCATTAGAAGAAGAAACAGATAGATAGAACACACTTTTTGTACACCACTCAAAACAAGAAAAATTTTATAAAAAAATAAAACCGACTCCAAAAAACCTACACTAAAACGTAGAAAAATAATTACTAATTACCTACTTATTTATTAGGACGAATTATTAATATTTATTTAGGTAAATAGTAATTATTTTTCTACGTTTTAGTGTAGGTTTTTTGGAGTCGATTTTATTTTTTTTATAAAATTTTACTTATTTCTTGCTTTTTAGTTAACTAATTATTACCTTGATGTTACCACTGAAGGTAGGCAGTACATTGAGACCAAAAAAAATTGGTTCATAATCGGCGGAGATATTGCGTATAAAAAAGTTCATCCCCAATTTTCCACCCTTGGGGGTGAAATATTTTCTTCAAATTCGCATGAAACCACCCTTTTGATAATACCTATTCAACAAAAAAATAAAAATCGTTCAAATTGGTTTATAATCGACGGAGATATTGCGTATAAAAAAGTTCATCCCCAATTTTCCACCCCTGGGGGTTGTTTTTTTTATTATTAAATTTAAATGGGACCACCCTTGAGGTATTACCTATACGCCGAAAAAAGATTTGTGCAAATCGGTTCATAATTGGCGGAGTTATCGCGTAACAAACATAGAAAAAAAAAACATACGGGTCGAATTGAGAACCTCCTCCTTTTTTGAAGTCGGTTGAAAAGAAAAGGAAAAAAAAAACAAAAGAGGCGGCGAAATTTAAGAAGTCTTATCGCTTTAAAGTGAGTTATTTTAGACAACCTAGTTATAAAAATACCTACCTAGTCCTACCTAGTCAATTGACTTTTTATTTTATGCATAACTAGCTGACCCGGCGAACTTTGTTCCGCCTTAATGGCAATAAATAAGCAGACTTTTTTTTAATTTCGAACGGGATAAAAAGTATCCTATGTCCTTCTCCTGGCTCTAAACTACCTCCCTGACAATTTTCAGCTAAATCGGTTCAGCCGTTCTTGAGTTATAAGCGAAGTAACTAACACGACTTTCTTTTATATATATAGATAACAAAACTCCGACAACTCTTAATTGTTATTTCTGTTGATATATTTCATCATCGATCCTACGATGGAAAAAATTCGGAAAATCGATTCTGTTAATGCCCTAAAACTTTATTCTTTAGACAATTACTATGACCCATACACATTTAACTGATCGACACACTTCAAATTGCTCAACCGCAAAATCCAATCGAAACTTCGCCCATAACGCACCCTTTTAACCTGTTAACGACTCAAATTAAGCCAAAAGCAGCCAATTAACAAGTATCCGGTTTATAATTGAATATATCGGTATACCAGCTCTGTATAGATCCAACTACCCCGACCAACAGGCGTCAGTACAACCCCAGAGGCGGTAGTGAGTGGTTGTGTGCGTGTCTATAGTTCCCAGGATATGCACAGGTAATAAAACACTCCTTATTTACTTATATTTAAAGTTTAAAATAGCAATTTAGTTTATAAGAACTTAAACAGTGGGAGAAAAAATTATGTACAGTTAGAAAATATGAATATTCTGTTCAAAAGGACATTAACATTCGTCCTGAAAGGATCTGAAATGACACGTTTGATTTTCTTTCGTATGGAAAATTTATAGTGAATTGTGGACGATATTGATTGTTGATAATAATTATTATTAGTTGATAATGGTTTGCTTATTGAGTTGTATGTAAACATTAAGAAAAGGTTTGACCTTTAAGTATGATATGGTATCTAGATAAATAATGAAGATGTGCGATATTAAAATGAGTTTTTGCTCAAAAGAAGAAAGAAGTTATTATGCAGCAACATCATTAGTTTCATCATTGAAATAAAAACAAAATGTACGAGTATGTAAAGATTAAAGATGTCGTTTAAAACTGCCGATATCAAAGTCTCTACAAGAAATGTTCATTAGTTTTTAAAAGAAAATAAGACTTCGTCTTTGAGTTATCTCATAAAATCAATGGAATAATGTGACAAGCTGATCATATTATTAAAAACACCTTTAGAAAATAAAGTTCCTACTTTGATTAAGTTAGTCACATAAAATGGATGATTTATAATGATCGCCATTCTAGCTTATTCGAGCGTTAGTAAAGAAAAGGAAACATTGAGAATTTTCTTTACTTTTCTCCTGACTTAAAGTGCTACGAATATTTTAAAAAGTATCTCTGGATCCGTCCATAGTTTCGGTATGAGTACACTAATCAATAAAAACGAATTTCTCTACAATCAAAACTAATATGAATATTCACATCGAGATGAGAATAGTATTGATTTTCAATAACAACCATCAAAGTGAAGAGCTTAGATTGTCTCTTGAACTATGAGTCACTGTTCAAGGGGTTAGTTTAAAGTTAGTGGTTAAAGTTTTCTTCTGATGAACTATTTAAATTAAATAAAATGTTTATTTTTATCTACTGTCCTCCGGGACTTCTCAACCATCACTAGATTTCAAGTGTGGTGGGATAAGTCTCGTTTCTACCTATTTTTTTAATGACTGCCTTTTTCTTCATAGATCTCTTATCATGTGGGTTATTATTACTCTTCTTATTGCCCTTTTACTATTGAAAGATCGTTCTAACCAAAACTTAAGTATGCCTGTCCTGTCTTACTAAATCTTACTAACGTACTACATTACTAAATCTTAGTAATAACTTACATTAATCGAATTTCCTAACGAAGCTAATACAATCATGATCTGACATGGCTCATTGATACGTCATATACTTAATTACTTATACTCGGTGTTTCTCTACGAGATCGAATCAGAAATGAGGAGATCCGTAATCGAACTAAAGTCGCTGACATAGCCCGACGGATTAGTAAGCTGAAGTGGAAATAAGCAGGGCATATAGGTACAGGGTGTAACAGGGGGGGTGGATCATCGTAAGTCAAACGATGGGGGACTTCAATACCTATCGATATAACCCCCATGTATGTTCCGCGATTTTCAATGGTTCCAAAGTTATTGAGCGTTTGACTTACGATGATCCACCCCCCCTTGTTACACCCTGTAGTACGCAGAACTGACGGCCGATGGGGCAGCAAGGTTCTGGAGAGGCCTCGTACCGAAAAGCGCAGCGTAGGACGTCCACCCACAAGATGGACCGAAGACCTCATAAAGGTAGCGGGAAGGCCCTGCGCGCTGGATGCGACCGGCCATTGTGGAAATCATTGGGGGAGGCCTATGTTCAGCAGTGGACGTCCTGTGGCTGAAATGATGATGATGAATTACTTACTTACTTTTGGTACCAAATAAATGTTTTTTCTTTCTTTCTTTCTTTCTTACTTATAATTACTATCACTACATATCATAAAACAAAATCGCTTTCCTGTTTGTTTGTCCCTGTCCAACGGATAACTTTGAAACGAATTTAAATGCGTTTTTTTAATAGATAGAGTGATTCAAAAGGTAAGTTTTTAGGCATAATACATTGTAACTGTGCTAAGCAGAGGCGGGTCGCTAGTAATGAGGGTTTTCGCGATTGAAAAATCCGCCAGATGGCAATACGTAGACGCGAGGTCCAAATACTGCGTGATTGGTGGATTTTGACATATCTGTCAATGTCATGTCAAAAATAACCATGCAGAATTTGGACCTCGCGTCTACGTATTGCCATCTGGCGGATTTTTCAATCGCGAAAACCCTCATTCAATAAATATCTCATCTTTTCTAACCCTAGAACTAAGCACCCTAGGGCATTTGTTAATGAAAATAATTAATATTGTATTCTTATTTAAAATATGGCCAATTCAATATGGCAGCGTAAACTTCGTATAACGACTCTTGTTTGAAACTTAGAGCTATTCTAAGCTGATATGTCTGATCAAACAGACAGCAACTTTAAGCGTGGGCCGTAAAGTTGTATTTTCATTGCCACGGGTTGGGCGTGGGGCGCTTTGTAGAGGCGATTGTATCAATTGTATGAGTGGGAGGCTTGTGCATCCTCAGAATGGGTGTCTCATACAATTTGGGGATCATTTACTAACTAATAGTCCATTTGACCCCTCATGCTTAGCTAAATATACTTGTGTTACGAGTGGGCTCATCACAATAGTCTAAGGCCGTATACAGAAAGAAAGCTGGAAACTTGTTACCAGCGCTTGTCAGCGCTGGTCCGTTGTTCACAAAGGAAGCAAGTTGAATGGAATTTTTTATGGCAGCGTCCAGCGCTGACCAGCGCGTGTTGAAACTTGTCGGCGCCCGTTCAGTGCTTATCGGCGCGCGTTCATAATATTTTCCTGCGCGGGTTACCAGCGCACTGACAAGCGCTGGTAAGCGCTTATAAGTTTCCAGCTTTCTTTCTGTATACGGCCTAAAAGTCGACGGAGATCGAACTACCGAACTACCATCGAAGCGGCAATGAACAACTCTAGTTATTGTCGCCTCCATTCTTAAAGATAACAAGGTTAATAGCGGATAGAAGAATAAGGACATGGAATTCTTCTTGATAGAAAACTTGTCTTGTTCATACAACCTTTCATCCATCTTTAATCTTAATTCTAAGCGTCTTTAATATTCTTGCTTATATATTATTTATAACAGTAAAATAGAAAGGCATGTACGCGTACGTACTTCGTTCGCTATTCAGAACGGTAGCACGTTTTAAAATATTTCAAACGTCGGATTCCGCAAGAGTTGCGACATTTTTCGACAAAATTGCTCGGATATTTCACGAAAAATTGTGACGGATTTTCGGTATAGATTGTCCTTAGTCTATCAACCCTTTTTGCCCTTCATTTTTCAATGACAGCCGATGAAAGTTCCTTTTTTGGGGGATTTTTTTGAGTTTAAACATAGCATACGTTAAGCTCACATACTGCGAAGCTAATATAGCAAGGTTGAAATTGAAATTCAGTATTTCTTTTTTCTCTTTATTTGGGACAACAAACAGTTACATTGAGGGCTTATGTACTAAGTCTTAATAATTTGAAGAATTTTGTAACAATGCAACCAGCACCATTGTCCACACATAGGATATAAAGTAGTAAAATGCTGAGCTAAAACAAAAAAGCTGCGGCAAAGTTTTACAGTACAGTAGAATTAGTTTTAGCTCACATACTGTAAAAAAACCTAATGGTCAGACTGTTGACGATCACAGTACAAAGAAGTTAAGTGTTATATATTATATTATATATTAGTGTTATATATTAATTTTAGGAATGTTTCACCAACCTTTCTGGTCATCTTGAGCAGTATAGGCAAGCCAAATCCTACGTTTGCTTGTTGCAGTGGAGACTAAATGTCCTGACGATGATGAGGATTTTAAGAAAAAACAAATAACTAAGGGAAGAAATGAAACAGTGTCACGAAAATTTTATGATTTGTAAGTCATGTATTTTTATCTCGGCCACGATTTCCAATTCAAAATTATAGTTGTATAACAATCATACTTTTAGTGTAGTTTTACTGTTATATCAGGACTTCTTTTTAAATTAAACACTGGATGAGTTGTTCCACAAAACTTTCTCTTCCATAAACTACAGAAGTTTGTTCCAAAAGTTTGTCAGAGATTTGTCTGAATTCTCGCTTGGAATTTATTTCTGATGGTGTGCAGTTTTCCAGGAATTATTATGCTTAATTTATTTTATGTGCTTTGTTCCCCAGTTTATTGTCGTGGATCGGATTTTATTATAGGGCTCTTTTCCACTGAGACATCCCGTTTTTTGCAGGATATTAACATTCACACGAATATCCCGTTTGTGGAGTCCCGCAAAAAACCGATCCGTTCGAATTTCAAACACACTTGTGTATTCTCACGGCAGTTCAATTTTGCGGGATACTGCATTACTGGATCCAACAAAACTGAATTTCCGTGTGATGGGTTTAAAATTTAAAATTACTCTTTGCTTATCATGCTTTCATTTCATCATTTTTCAACACTATTTTATGGGAAATTTGAAAAAGGTGAAATCACGTGATGGAATTTTGTACGAAAATGAATCTTTTTCCAATGTTACACTAATATGATTTTTTTAAACAAGCTTTTGATGATTTGTACGAGTGTTGATCACATAATTTAGGAAAGAGTTGTAACACAAGAGAAACTGCTTTGCTCTCAGAGTAACCTATTGTAAGAGCAAAACTCCAAGAATAAAAACCTGAGGAATCGTAATCATTTGACAGTTCATAACGTACGATAAAGTCAGTTAAACAAAGCGTTTGACAGAATGATCGTACGTTATGAACTGTCAAATGATAACGATTGCTTTACACAATTCCATATCTTAATGTGTTAATGTGTCAGGTACAGGTGAGGTAACCAGAAACCGCGGGTAGAAGTATAAATTAAAACAGAACAGTTATGACAAATAAATGCCCGTTAACGTGTCGACTCGTTTGTTCACAATAAATCATACGGATTAACCGAATGAAATTCAGTGATATGAAATTAAGCCCGTTGTTGGTAACATTTAACCATTTTCATTATTTAATGATGATTTTAATGTATCAAATGCGGTTTAAAACAAAATTGCCGCCTCTGTGGTAAGTAACACCACCTGCTTGAGACCGTGAGGTCCTAGTTTCCATTCTCAGTGGAGGACTTGTTCTAAGGCTGGTTTTAGTGTCACGTAGACCATCTGGTGCGGACCCGCTCCGTACGGCCAATCTGTATGAAATTCTAGGGAGCGTTTTAGAGTAATGCGGTCCGGAGGAACCGCTCCGCTTCCTAGCAATTCATAAGGATCGGCTGTGCGGAGCAATCCGCACTGACAGTCCGCGTGACACTAAAACCAGCCTAAGTCCACCTGGCTAGCTAACACCATCTTAACTAAGTCTGTCGCCGTAGCAAGAATTTTAACAGCATTGTGGTGTTCTTCTAACAGTAGATGTAAGATAGTCAGTTCTTCTGTGGTTGAGGATTCCGGGACCTTCAACCTGATCATCACTTTCCATCAGGTGAGATGCAGGCCAAGAGCATCCTCGTTGTGGATAAAAAATTAAAGACTGTTATCGTTTCACTACTTTAAAGGTTCAGCCAAACCAACGCGTACACGAGACTATTCCCACCTCTGGTTCCCACCGCTGCAACTCCTGTGTAGCCAGGATAATTATACAGGTTGACCGCCAATAAAAGCCAGCCAGTAAAGGTCAAGTTTGTCCTGGGGGAAAGTTAAACTGTCATTGGACCAAGGCGTCCAGGCTGGCGATGGGGAACATAATCTGATCGTATGAATTTGTAGTGATGACTTCACATCAACGCGTCCTGTCATTGGTCGCGCGTCCTTTCATTTTAAGTATAATATGCACGATTGCACGATCGCCGACGCGATCTGCACGCGTTGGTTTGGCTGAAGCTTAAGACTTAAAAGCAATATCATTAAAATAAATATTCCAGACACAATACTCAGGTATTATTCGAATTCGGCGTACGTTTGGATTTCACAATAATATCTCCATGTTTTGAATACGAAATTTCTCGGGACACTCAATAACCAGGTGTTTGTAATATTTTTCGTATTATGATCGTTTTGTTCGGTAAAATATTTTATTGAATTCTTTTCAGAAAAAATACTGGTCTGATTAATTCAAATACATACGTCATGTACAAAATCTTTTTACTCGAGAATGATAATATGTATTATATTAGGCGGTTATCACACTGCGCCGCGCTCCGCCGCGGAGCGCGGGGCAACAGATATAATCATTGTATGCAAGTACCTCAGTTTGTATAGAAAACACGCGCGGCACTTCACACTGACAACGCGTCCGCGCGCGTGATTTTTTATATGAAAATTACGCGCTCCACGGCGGAGCGCGGCGCAGTGTGATNCGCGCTCCGCCGCGGAGCGCGGGGCAACAGATATAATCATTGTATGCAAGTACCTCAGTTTGTATAGAAAACACGCGCGGCACTTCACACTGACAACGCGTCCGCGCGCGTGATTTTTTATATGAAAATTACGCGCTCCACGGCGGAGCGCGGCGCAGTGTGATAACCGCCTTATTATTATATCTTTCGCCTGATTGATAAATTACTTTCGTTCTGCCTCAACAGTCCTTTAACACAAATGTAAATGAAATCAGTGTCTCATTTCTAAGAATTCGACTTTATAGCAATGCGTTACTATAATACTAGCGGTTTCTGCGACTTCGTACGCGTGAAAAACCCTTGTCATGGAGGGGTATGAAAAAAGTTTGCGTCCTATTTTCAGACCTACAGAGTAATACACAAAATTTCATAAGAATCGTTCAAGCCGTTACGGAGAAATTTTGTTACAAACACCGTGATACAATACAAGAATTTTATAATACCTATTTAGATCTAGAAACTACGAGTATGAATTCAGTGTTTTAACCGACTTCAAAAAAGGAGGAGGTTCTCAATTCGAGTGTATGTTTCTTTTTTATGTTGTTGTTGTAGTAAATGTTTTGTCTCTTTTTTTTAAGTTTATTTTATTACACCCTCATTTGTCATCTATTTCGCCATCGTAGAGTCAATCCTTAAATTCCCCTCTTTTCATACCATTTATTTCGTAACAAATAGAATGACAATTAATTTACCCCCGGGTTGCCAAATCGAGATTCCCCTTTTTAGGGCTAAAAAGTAAAAACATAACCATCGTAACTATAGTTACTAAGTTAAAATTTCACGGTCATTTAAACGTGGAATATTTGATCAGTATTTGTTTTATGTATGGGCGGCATGTTCCGAGGAAATGGATCAATAGGATTCAGCATTTTAGTTGGAATTATTGTCAATGATAGAGTTTAAATTTAAACTTCCTGAAAACCCAATGAAAATTTAAGTTATATCAGAGTACATACTTAGGGTGAGTTACACCAAAATACTTTAACCGTAACTATAACAATAACCGGTGTTTTTTGTATGGAGTTTGACAGATTTTTGACAAATAAGATGGTGCATCTCAGAATTAGTAAGTAAACCCATTGACTCTACTAGATATACTAGATACATTGTATATTTTTATTGGAAATTAATATTTAAAAGGCTTTATATCTCTGTAAATAGGCTTTTAAAGGAGCTTTTTACGCGTCCCATAATAACATTCACAATGTTAACCCTAACAAGTGCGAGGGTGATACAACCATTTTAATACTCTGGGGAGTTTGACGCGGGAATATCGATTTAAAAGGAGTGCCTTTCTTTATATTTGTTGTTCATTTAACGACACAAATGATCACATACGGGCCCTGTCTCACGATAATCCAGTTTGGTATCCAGTTATGATCCTGCAAAACTGTGTGATTGTAATTAGAATTCTAAATTTGAGCGGATACATTTTTGCGGGACGCTGCAAACGGGATCGTGAATGGTATTATTGAGACGCGTATACCTACTACGAAAGTGTATATTAATTGGAAGTTCCACAAAAAATAATTCTGAAGAATATTATATTAACAATTTAATCCTCTTCAAAGAATTCGCACTACTTGTATCGCGTGACTTGAAAAAACTGATGGAGGTTATATCCCTTGTGGTGTCAGACGTACACATCTGACGGGGGTCAATGTCAGACTTTTACATGCCTCTGACATGGGTCAATCGGACAACCTTAAATACTCATTTAAGCTCAAAATTCTTTCTTTTTCGGACAATAGTCATGTGACTTTAAGGCCCAGTTTTTGATTCATAGTTAAAATAACAAATTGTTAAATTTTGCTACTAATGGTTAATATTAACAAAATGTTAACTAATAGTTAAAAATTTACTAAAAGTCAAGCTAACCATTGTTCGAAAAACATTTTTTTCTGATATTTAACCACTTGTCATTTGACATCTGATTCTGTCAAATTTGACTATTGGTTAATTAACTACGAATAAAAAACCGGGCCTAAGGGCCACTTTTTCGATCCGTAGTTAACTAATTATTATCAAATTTTATGACAATGGGTAAATATTTCGAACAGGATACTAGGCCTATCTGAAAGACGGTCCTACCAAGGAGTGGGGAAAAGAAGGTTTTTAAGAGTAGGCGCACACCGTTGATTTTTAGTTGGCCGATAGTTGTGCCCGATTTTAAATTGTATGAAGAATCGGCCAAATCGAATCGGCGTAGTGCGCGCACTCCCATACATGCCCATACTGATCAAATGCAGCATGNTTTGATTTGATTTGATTTGAAACATTCGGCCGACGAAAAATCAACGGTGTGCGCCTACTCTAATAGTACTTATTATATGCTAGTTAAAACTCATCTATCATTTATAACGTGTATTCTGATCCAGTACTCATTATTACTCGTATTATTAGCTTTCTCAGAAAACTGTTAAAGAGTCTCTACATTGTACAAATGGAATTTTTTCCTTTGATTTCTGCAGACTTGACAAATATATTTCCATCTCTTTCTTTTACACGCGAAAATTATCTTCCGTCTCGTTTGGATAAGATCAGTAAAACTCGAGCATAAATTCGTTAATAACTTTCCGGATACGGAGAGATTCATAAGCTTTAACTAGTGTTGTGTTTAGGAGAAAATGAGTTTATCGATAGTCGATAAAATTCGGTTTATTTTAGCGATTTTTCCCACCACTATCCTATTACAGTAAAATACATATAAGATTTAATCCTTTAGGGCAGATTTTTCAATCGTTGGATAACTTTTAACTAAAGAATAAGTTTGACACATTTACAGTTTCAGTATAGGAAATATGTCAAAATGACAAGTTTATTCTTCATTTAAAAGATAATATCTGACGATTGAGAAATCAGCCCTTAGTTTTTAATTAATAAAATCTTAGAGTGATTTACAGGATAGAAAAATACCTAATTGGAGACACTATAATTGATTAAAAAATACAAATGGTCTCCATTAAATTTTTGACCAAATAAAGAAAGAAGAAGGGCCAAATTCACATATTATGAGGCGCTATCAAAGTTTTTCAAAAATTTACATAGATAAGTATAGGTAGGTACAAGCCTATTCTAAGGGCTGATTTTTCAATCGTCGGACAACTTTAAAAGTTTCAGTATGGGAAATATGTCAAAATGAAAAGTTTATTCTGCAGTTAAAAGATAATTATCTGACGATTGAAAAATCAGTCGATACATCGACAATCGAATTAATTGTTGTCACGAAAAGAACATCACTCGTCTGAAGTTTGTTTCAACAAATAAGGGAATGGTGGAAAATACAGCCAGATTTAGTGTACGTTACTCCAGCTGGAAAGTAGCTCCTAGAGTGATATGAGTAGAACGTATAATTAGTTCCCAACATGGTGTAAATGTGCGCCGAATTAGAGATTAGTGCGTGCTGTCGTTTTGGTACAAAACGAAAAAAACGATTCCTGCTGGAGTAACGTTGTTCTAGCAGGAAAATTCTAAACGAATGATCGGAAAGAGAAAAACTGTGTACGAGCAGATAGCTTATATTTGTTCTATTATGTGAGCTGAAAATGTGATTTGTGCGTCTTCAGGTTTTCGAGATATTGCATTTCCTGCCAGGGTAACGTTTTGCAGAATGCTCTATCTCAATAACCGTTATATGTGCGCCTATAGAATAAACACACACGAGTAGCTCTTGATTTGTGCGTATATGTGAAAGAAACATGTTTATGAAAATATTTATAAATATCAAGTAATCGAGCTTTCTTCAAAATCCGAAAAAATCCTGTATTCCGGCATTTGGAGGTAGGAAGCCATAGTTCCTCTGTAGTTGATGTTCCCTTCCACCTTCAGCCTAATCATCAGTTTCCACCAGGTGTGATGAAGGGCAAGAGCTTCCTCGTTGAGAATAAAAACATGTTCTGTCCATTTACTGCTCTAAATCTGTTCTACGTAATGTAAACTTAGAGGATTCCCAATATTAATTCATTCTAAGAAAGTCAAAAACATGTAACGGAATCTCCGACTTACCACTTTAGTGGACCGATTACAGGAAATAGTGGCCCATTAAGTACATGTTTTTTTGTATTATTATGAATGTTCAGGAAACGGCACAGTTTTTAAAATGATTTTGGACCTATGGAAGTGCTTTTTTTTACTTAAACTTTTAAGTTGAAAATTTGATAGTGTTCTGATAAAAGCATAATTTTAATGTTTCTAACAAAACTTTTGTATCTTGAATCAAAGATAGGAAGGTGATTATTTTTTTCAAACATCTGCAATTAATAACAAATCTGTCGAAAAAAAGAAATCTGGAAAAAGTCAGCCCAAAAAAAAGATAAAAATGTTTAAAGCCTACTAGGTCATAAAATTTTAAAATATCACAAAATTAACTCTGTCTCCTAAACTAAGCACAATCGTATCATATACATGGGGGTGATTTAGGTACACCTTGATATAAGGAATCTAAATTTTTCTTTTAGACCTCACTGTTTTGGCCACCCTGTATATTTATTAATTGCCTAAAACATTTGAACACGACTGTACTAACAACAGCTTAAGTTTAATACGCTCAATGTGGAAGGTCGTCGATATGTATGAATCCGTCGCTTTTTTGTATGCATTCGAATTTGGTCGGATAACCAGCCGGTATTTACAATTTGATATTGTTATGCATATCTTTTTTTAAGCGATACATTCTAAGTTGAATATTGTATTTTATATTTGTTCAATAAACGCTCTAATTATACGGTTAACATCCGCTCATCTTGGTGTAGCTGATTCCTTGTATTTTGACGTCAAAGTTATAGCTCCGTCGTAATTACCTTTAGTGATATTATTCAATGACCCATGAATGTGCGTTTTTGAAACTTTCTATGGTTATAATACGTCTTAAGAAGGATCGAATACAGTTTTCAGTGAGCTTGTATATTTTGTTATTCAGGCGCTACACGATTTTTTCGGATTTTGAAGAAAGCTCGATTACTTGATATTTATAAATATTTTCATAAACATGTTTCTTTCACATATACGCACAAATCAAGAGCTACTCGTGTGTGTTTATTCTATAGGCGCACATATAACGGTTATTGAGATAGAGCATTCTGCAAAACGTTACCCTGGCAGGAAATGCAATATCTCGAAAACCTGAAGACGCACAAATCACATTTTCAGCTCAGATAATAGAACAAATATAAGCTATCTGCTCGTACACAGTTTTTCTCTTTCCGATCATTCGTTTAGAATTTTCCTGCTAGAACAACGTTACTCTAGCAGGAATCGTTTTTTTCGTTTTATACCAAAACGACAGCACGCACTAATCTCTAATTCGGCGCACATTTACACCATGTTGGGAACTAATTATACGTTCTACTCATATCACTCTAGGAGCTACTTTCCAGCTGGAGTAACGTACACCCAGATTTATTTGATTATTTCGAGTTCTTATTGATCCCACTCAAGGGGGATGACATAGGGTGTTAATTTTTATATTTGTTACCCAAAATTAGGTTAATATTAAGCTTTAATACATAACTAGGGTTTCCCGCGGTTTTACGTACACATAATTTAAGCAAACAGTTCGATTTGAAAAAATCTATCGGATTCACATAATAATATGAAGGATTTGCATTTAGAAATACATTTTGCGATAATGTTGAAACTGTCCACTTATTACGGTCCTTCAGATACCGCTGAGCGAAAAGATGGAAGAGGCATTAAAATGACATATAATAACTTTAAAAACCTGCTGAAAATCAGCGTTCCTGTGTATTGTAGGTACTATTCGGTCGTAGCTAATCTGAGTTGGGTTTTTGGCACATTTTTAGACAACATATTATTATATTTTTGTGCCAAGCAAATGCATTTTATTGTTTTTTATTGGACGTAATGATCTGCCAATAAGAGTAGGTATTTTCATAAGTATTTCAAATAGGTACAACGTCTTAATATAAAAGTCATTTTCGAACCGCCAAGACAAGTTTATGTTATAAAATTATCACTTTACGGGATTTTAAAACAACACTTTTATAACGGTAAATAAGATATTTACCCTCCCGACGTTTTAACTCGGTTATTTATTTATTTATTTATAAACACTGCACTTTGTACGTTATTATAACACTTTTAAGTCAAGACAAGTTTATGTTACCATGCAAAGCTCCCAATTATTATCCCGTCATTAATACTGAGTGTTATATTTTTCTAACGCTACATTTTATATAACATTTCCAAGCCAAGACAAGTTTATGTTGCCAGCAAAGCTCGGATATTGTCGCCGCTTGAAGAGCTTTCAGAGGGGTTTCATCCTCGAGTGCCGACGCGCGAGCTGATTGGATTCGATGCTTACTTTTATGTGGATTTTTCAAGCAAAAAAATTTAATTTAGTGATTATATTGTTGTTGGTAAATAAAGTGACCGCAGTCAACTGTGGAGATTAATTTAGTAAATTAGAGAGTGCGCTGTGGATATTAAATGTCGATGATAATGATGATTATGATTAAATATCACAACTGCAAGCGTGAATTTTGTTCGTCACAGAAAGCTTAATCGCGAATTTGACTGTAAATTGCATGCTATTCAAAAATACGCTTGTCTAGTTTGCTACCCAAAATATTATCATGAACTTTATTTATACAGGGTGTTAGGTAAATGGGTATTTCATCAGATTTGTATGAAAATTAAAATAATTAAAATGATGATATCAATTTTTTGACTTCACCATACCATTCATATGCATATGTTAACATGGGATAGTGTCGGCTCATATACCTATTTACCTAACACCCTGTATAGCCCTTATGTACAAGACATAAGAGTCCCTCCCTTGTTCACTTCGAGAACATTCCATTATCTACAAGTCAATCCCACTTTAAATATCGACAGACACATTAAAGGTTACTTCGTAACGTCCAAACGATTTTATAAATAGCTCGTAATGACCGATTTTCTTTTACGTCACTCCGGAATACACAGAGTAGAAAGGGATAGAAAGATTACTGATTACTGACAGTCATGTCAGTTAAGGGCAGATATGTACCATCCTGGACTGCATCTCACTTAACACTAGATGCTTGACTTACTTGACTTATGGTCCTATGTCCCCTAGATGGGGCAGAGGGCGTCCACAACAGTCCTCCATCGCGTTCGGTCTTGAGCTTCTCGCTTGATCTCGCTCCAGGTCTTGCCGATCTTCTTCGCCTCGTCCGCTACAGTGCGCCGCCAAGTTTGCCTGGGTCGACCCCGTTTGCGTTTTCCTTGGGGATTCCAATCCAGAGCCTGCTTAGGGATGTGATCGGGGAAACACTAGATGCGATTGCGGTCAAATACCTGCCTTGTTAAGCAAAAATCTAAAAAATAGTCTGAAATGGCTGGCATTTCATTTTTTCAATTTAATTTAATTGAACAGTGAATTGTTTTTTTAGTTACGTTTATAAACTCTTTATAAAAACAATTCTCTTTGATTTAATTAAAGCAAATTAGACCAAATAAATGGATGTCGGAAAAAACAAAGTCCAATTTGTCAGGAGAGACAAGTGAAAATCTGGAAAAACAAATTACTAACGAGGACCACAAACCAATTTATTGTGAACAGAGCAGTTTTAATGTTCCTTTATCCAACCACCGCCTACTCAAATTCTCTGTTTTGCCCAAGGTCAGCTGGGTGAGAATGCCTCATGGCATTAGGCTCGCCTTTTGTACCTCGTATTTTTATGTTGTGTGCAATAAGGATTTTTAAATAAAAAAAAATCTAAGGTAAGGTGACCACAATCACCATACCTGATATTAAGTGGAATGCAGTCAAGGATGGCATATACCTTCGAAACACTTAGTGCGAGCTGGCAGAATGTCGACAATATAGGGATGGTACGCTAACCTGCGTCTTGTTCCCCTGTATTTTCTTGGATTTATTATTTAGACTTACCCTACTGGGCAGAATTGCTAAAATCAAGTGGCAATGGGCGGGGCACATAGCTCGTCGATGGCCGTTGGGGCAGGAAAGTTCTCGAGTGGCGACCACGGGCTGGAAGACGTAGCGTGGGCAGGCCTCCTACTAGGTGGACTGACCGGTCGCGGGAAGAGCCTGGATGCGGGCAGCGCAGGACCGGGTCTGCTGACCCCATTTGCACTCGTGACAAAATAGCTGGACCCATAATGGTCCTAATTTTGTAACAGCTGAAACTTTTAAGTGACATTACCATTTGGTGAAAAGGAATTTTTGGGAGCTGAATTTTGAGGTCATTAGGTCAATAGACGTCACAAAAATAAACCGGTAACTGTTACCTTCAGTCAAAGTATCCTATTATCCACAGATGGCGGCACTTCAACCTTAACTTCCATCTTAAATAGAGGTTTTAAGTGCAATTTTGTAATAACAATGTACAATTAATAGTCTAATGCCCGTTTTCACCATCAATCAACCAGAAGTGCAGTAATAAAGGACTCGCATTGAACAAGAGGTACCTATCTCGAATTTTAGGACCAATTTCATTAAAAGAAAAAGATTTATTTAGATTCAGTCCTGAGTTTTCTTGAATAACTAAAAGATTTTGAGACAAATGGATTTTTGGAAGGTTTTGTTTACTTTCTTATTAAAAAACCTAAGCATAAGGGCCTCGTTGACCATCTCCGAGTAAAGTGTCAGATAGGCTATTCGTTGCTTAAAATCAAGAGTAGCAAATTATCAAATTTCACCATCTCTAAATAACGCTAATAATAAAATACTTCGTATTTTATTTACAAAGTTTACTCGGAGATAATGAAAAATGCCCTTATTCCCGTTTTCATCATCAATCCCTAATTTTTAAATATTTAAGGTAGGTTAATAAAAAAGAAAACGACGATGATATTTAATTTAAACAAAATTATGTAAGGTACATAGTAAATACGAACAATGCAAGTTAAGCTTGCTTATAAGCTTGTAAAAGCTTTTCTACCCGTACTATCGTGAGTTTTCTAAAAAACTAGATTTCCTAAAAAAAGCTAACTAGGTCGTTACAGAGACAACACAGACAGACGGAACGAGTTACGAGTAAAACCCTGATAAATTGGTCTCCGTTCTGGAGCGTATTTACAAAGTATACTTCCACCGAAGCAGTTTGAAAGCGCTACAAAATATACAGGAGCTACAAGTGCTACGAACGCTACGAGCACCACGAAGGTTGCTACGAAATATACTCTCTATAAACGCGGTACTTTTGTAACAGTATTTAGTATTAATAAAATATACTTCAATTGAAGCATTTTGAAAGCGCTACAAAATATACAGGAGCTACGAATGCTACGAACGCTACGAACATTATGAATGCTGCCTACGAAATATTTTTATTATAGACGCGGTACTAGTGTTACAGAACCTACCTACAGTCCTGCATTTATCTTCCAGGTTTATTCTTAAAAACCCTGAATCATCAAAGATACCTGAGATAGTGCGTATTGTTTGGTTTTAACTTTATAATGGTTGTTGTATCAAATTTTAATATGATTCATTATCATCATCATCATCATTTCATCAGGCAGAGGGTTAGCACAGTGGGTGTTCCTTTACAAAATCTAATTTAAATATTTATCTACTTATTAGTACAAAATTATGATTTAGGTCTAAATCTGTCATTTTGATAAAATATTATCGACTCTAATATACGAATTTCGTGACCTTGGTTCAGCTAAAATGTATTAAACATACTATACCTGTATATTTTGCAAAAGCGCCGCCGCGTCTTCTTTGGAATTGGCTTAATTAATTGTTCTTTAGAAGAATCTTCGTTAATGGATCCAACATTCTTTTCACCAACTTACAAAATGAAATGAGCGCAGATTTCTTTGGATATTCCATAATATTTCATTCATAACTATGAATAGGCAACGCCATATCAATTTATGAACAGTATGGCACCCAATTTTTTTGAACTACAAAGTTGTGATAATTTGGTTATTATAATAATTAAGCAATCAAACTCCAAGACGTCACATAAGACCACGTAACAATTGATTTCCGTTGAGTTTCGATTCAAGGGGCTTTAAGGGTTAAAAGGAATTTTAATTTTATGAAAGGAAAGGAAAAGCGTTCTTAATTGCATCATAAAAGGCTATCATAGGCACTTAAACGAACATTACTTTTTTAAATATGGATATACCGCAGGGTATATTAATAGAGTTACTTATTTCTGTTACAAGTAAATGCTATAATCTATACTTTGTCGGCCGTTTGGTGTAGTGGTTCAGAACGGACTACTATGCAGAGAGGTCCCGGGTTCGATTCCCGGCCGGGCAGAAATTGAAATGATGAATTTTAATTTCTGTGACGGGTCTGGGTGTAAATATGTATAATAATATATCCGTTAAGCTAGCACCCATAACACAAGCATTGAGTTGCTTACTGGGTATTTCTCCGGAGGCAAAATTTTCGATGTCTTTGGGTATAGTTCTGTAACTAACTAACAAAATGGCATGCAATATTTTTTTTAGTATACATTAGCTCTAAACCTATCTGGCGCAAATTACATTTTTGAAATAATTGCTGTCTTTTTACAAAATAAAAATATTTGAAGTGTGATTCTCTGATTCATATGGTGTGTCCGTTAGCCATTTTCCGGAACAAAGTGGTTGATGTAGCATTTTCCTTTTAATATATCGATATAAATTAAAATTATTTCGAAAGCTAATGAGTTGTCCTTCTACAAAAAAAATGTGTCATAATTTTAATTAAGTTAGTGTGTTCGCAAAAAAATAAATAAGCAGTGTCCGGCGTAAAATACTGATTCATATGGCGTGAGCTGTTCTTGACCATAACTGGTCAGGTTTTAATCATGAGAGTCTGGTTTCTGGCGTGGAGGCAAGCCCATCTTGCAACAGATGAGCTAGAAGGCAGACGTGGAGCTGGTTAGCTTAGAACCCGGTGTGACGAAGGCAAATACTTGATTCGTCTGTGCTTGGTTCAGGTGGCATGCTGATTACAATGCCTACTTTATAAAATTACATTATTGCATTAAAAATCTAATCTGTCTTTCTTGTGATGCTTTTGGGTTATAGATTCATGTAGAAAAATGACAACACTGTAGTCTGTATGTATGGCGAGTTTTGCTCGATTTTAGGCAAAAAACTGATTTATCTGTGCGTGATTCATATGGTCAGGGCCCTATATGAATCATAATATAAATTAGTTTTTGGTCTATCAAGCACCAAAAAAGGGTTTTTTTAGCTAAGAATGACATCCCAGACTGCATCTCACTTAAGACCAGGTGCGATTGCGGTCTTGTTATGAATAAAAAAAACATTATTATTTTTATGCTAAGAATAATTTATGTGTTTAAACAGTAAATAAGTAGTATATCCGTTAAGCTAGCAACCATAACACAAAAATATTTGTTGCTTATTTTGTGGCTAAATAGCGCTGTATGAAATTGCCCAACGATTTATTTATTTTTATTATTATTTCAGCGACACTAATGGCATCCATAGCACATAATAATATACTGCTGAGCATAGGCCTCCAATGATTTCGAGATTAACTGATTGCCATTGCCATAACCTCTATAAGCTCATCTCACCTTCTTCACCTTGTAGGTGGACGTCTTAACAAGAATAGCTTGGATAAGTGATACAGCTCAGTAGAGTCATCTAAAATACCTTAGTGCCATAAGATGAAAGTCTACATCCAGCGTGTGTTATCAGTGATGACAAAATAATTGTACTGAAAAGCGGCCTCTCACTGTAGGCTTACGAACCACAAAGTTGCATAGTGTACTATGGAGTGGACTATGCTTGTTTTTTTTATGCAATCGAATCTGAAATGAGGAGATCCGTAAACGATCTAAAGTCGCATGGTGGCATAGTCCGATGTTTTAGCAAGCTGAAGTGATAATGGGCAGGAAACAAATAGTATACAGAAATGATGGCCGATGGGATAGCACGTTTCTGGAGTGGAAACCGCGTGCCGGAAAGCTCAGTGTAGAACGTCCTCCCACAGAAAGGCGTAGGATGCAGGCCGCTACCAACCGGTCATTATGAAAATCATTGGGAGAGGCTTAAGTTCAGTTGAAATGATTATTATGATGAAATATTAGGGATGTATACTAAAGTTTCAAAAAAAAAGTTTTTTCACGAATTATTGTGGAATCGTTGCATTTTTTCATAACAACAGATCATTGTTTTTGTTATAATATGATTATTTATTAATTTAGAGCCAATTGTACATAAAGATTATAAATTTTATTTCTATTTTTGATTAATATGTAACAAATTCTGATTCATATGGGCACAAAATATTTGAACGTCGATATCATGAAAACTACTTTACAAAAACGAGTCCCTTATCCAAATATATGTTATTGGGTGTACCTATTTTCATATGAGTCTATGTTACAAACCTAAAATTGAATTTGAAATTTGTCCATATGAATCAGCCGAAGAATGCGATTTCGAAGAAGTGCCCTACTTTGGGGCTAGCTGGCGCTGTGTGAAATTGTCCAAAGATTTATTATTATACTCGGAACGGAATAGACCTGTCGACAGCACATACCTAATGCAACATGAGACTTTCCACGAAATTCATATAAAATTAATAAAGAACAGTACCTACCTATCATTTATTTTGTTTCGCGCTGTAACCCGACCTATTTGTAAATCAGATTAGAAATAACGATCCTGGTAGATCAAAGGACTTAGCAACGAGTTAGTAACTTTATCTGGTTTGATTCCCGGTAATACATTTATTTTCTATTTCTGCAAAAAAAGCTTTTGTAAAGCGCTTTTACACGCTCCAGTATAATTTTGACTCTACCCTCTACCACTGCTTCGGGACAATAAGTGGGCCAGTGCTGAGAAAAAGCAGTGCACGGCGAAAGCAATGGACATCATTAAGTTGAAAATGGTTTTTTAATCCACAAAGAGGTAACTCTTTGCCTGCATCTCACCTGAAAGGCGATGAAAAATAACTTGCAATTCGCACAAAAATCCTTGCACAGATTGTCCTATCGATATTATTTTGACATACGAGTAGGTACCTACTATTATTATAAAGAGGAAAGATTATTTTCATCGTTTGTTTTTATTAAATAGGACCGTTTTGAAAAATTATTTTAATAGACCTAGTGAACATAGGCGGTTATTTTTGGATGTATAAAATCAAGACTAACACCCGTATTCACAAACATTATTATGAGGTCTCACAGTGCGGTTGGACGCACAGGAACCAATCATATAACTCTATTCAACGCTGTGGGTTCGATTTGTTGCTTAACTAACACTCAGCTGCACTGGTACATAGCTGATTATTCGTTATATGAAAGATAATGACATTAATATAAAACTAAATATTGAATTGACCTATTAGCCAATACGTTGATTCGAATCTCCACACAACATTCCCTGCGTTTTAGGACACTCCTGCCTGTTTTCACCATCAATCCCTAATTAAGTGACCCCTAAACAAAATTCCTGTTATGTGTTACCAAAGGGGTCTCTTACAATTTAGGGATTGATATCGAAAACGGGCATCCGAAGCTTGTTTTTTTAGGACACAACCTATATCTTGAGATTGAATTGAGTTTACTTAAGACATTGACAACCCTGGGTATTGCAGCTGGTCTCAGAGACACCGCTAAGTGGATTTTGAACTCTACAAACAATGCCCTGTAACTTCAGCCATGGCAGAAGTTTTTTTACTGCCCTGTCAGAGATAGCTTCGAGACTTTTTTGTGAAACTGGACAGAGATAGTACCGAATGAAGTCGAGTTTCAGAACTTACTAGCCGCCCGCGACTTCGTACGCGTGGATCCCGTTTTACCCCCTCAGGGGTGGAGTTTCGTAAAATCCTTTCTTAGCGGATGCCTACGTCATAACATCTACCTGCATGCCAAATTTCAGCCCGATCCGTCCAGTGGTTTGGGCTGTGCGTTGATAGATCACTATATCAATCAGTCACCTTTGAGTTATTATTTTGTCCTTGACTTATTAGAGGCAGCCCTACTGTAAGTGGCTTATAGACGGAAGCTTTGAAAGCATGGTCGAACTCTTTTACATCCTGCCGCTCTAGTGTCTACTTTGGGGTGTATTTAAGGCTTCGAAAAAATGCTTTATATTTTTGAGGTCATTTTATCTTGAATTACTTTGGTGGTTTATTATTGTCACTAGACACATTAAGCGATAATAGTTATGTTGTGAAATTAATAAACAAATACGTAAATGTCTCGGAGGTAAAAAATTACCTCCCATAATATTGATGGAGAAATTTCTCATAACCTAGTCATAGTGTATGTAAGTAACTAAGAAAAATAAAGAAAATGTTGATATTAAGTTTTATCTTATGGTTTTCAAATAATAATGTTGCGTATGGCTCTCACGAAATTACTGTGAAATATTTGTGTAATTCTACCAAAATTAAAAAGTTTAATTATAGAACAAACACCAAGATTAATTAACAAATAAGTGGTTAGAAAACTATTTAGTTAAGAGATTTGTAATAATGCTGAAGCTATTTCAATTTCAATGGGAGATAATTCTGTGTTTAAATGACAAACATTATTTTGTTTAATAAAGCTAAACTACTCCAAAACCTGCCTGCGCTACGTTTACACCAAAAGCTCTAGCGACATCTACAATACGGATTACTCCATTGGATAACTTTAACCGATTCACACCACAAAATGGGTTTTAGAACGGCCATTCTGCCATCCCATTCACTTCCCGATTGAAAATCCATCAATGTTGGACGCCAATTTATTTCTCGCAAACGGAGCGGTCTGAAAACAAATGAAAGAATTGGAGTGAAAAGAAATTAAAATCGTGTTAGTTTAGCCATAGAGACAGTTTTTGCTAATCATTTCAATTGGGTTGGAGTTGCGCATATGCATGGCGAGTTTGTACAAACATTTGCATTATTTGGCCAAACAAACAACCGACAGTGCTAACAAGAATGTTTATGTTTTGGTACAATCACACGAATATTGGTGCAAATATGCGAATTTTAGACAAAACATTTTAATTTTAGAAGTTGTGGAGTATTTTATTAAGACTTTTTTCTTATTTTCGATTGATTGACCTATGCATTATGTGTTTTAACTTATAGGCAGGACAATAGAGTTCTAAATAATATTCCACTGTTTATTTAACAGTCTCTACAATCTCAAGTGTCTTACACCCGTATTCACAAACATTACTATGAGGTCTCACAGTGTGCGTGGAGTTTCTTCTTTCTTTCTTTCTTTCAATCACAGAGCTCTATTCAACGCTGTGCGTTCCATTTGCTGTTTCACTTAAGCAAGCATCGTTTGTGAATACGGGCTTTAATTACTTTGCTCTAAAACTTGAACGTTACCAACAGAATGTTTAGCGCTAGTGATAAAGCTAATCTTAAATTAAATTATCCCAAAGATGTTTTAAATTCCCAATAGAATTAACTACTAAGTAATAAGAATAATAAACTCTTGAATCTCTAACCTAGTAGCCTCAACCTAATAATAACTAACAAGAAATTCACCAAATAAAAGTAAACCAAAAAGACCCACCACGAAGGGTAGTTAATTATTTATTTAAGGGCTAAGGGATTATCTATTCAGGAGCCCAGCTGTTACTTTGATGGTTTCCTCCATCGTATCGTGTAATGTCATGTAATTAGAGAGTTATTTTGATACACATACTACACATACATAAGTATACTACATTACCCACAAGGGGAAATAAATTATTAGTTACATCTATACTCACTCATATTATAAATGCGAAAGTAACTCTGTCTGTCTGTCTCGCTTTCACGCCTAAACCATTGAACCGATCTTGATGAAATTTGACATAGAGATAGTTTGAGTCCCGGGAATGAACATAGGATAGTTTTTATCCCGGTTTTTGAAACAGGGACGCGCGCGATTAAGTTTTTCTGTGACATACAAAATTCCACGCGGGTGAAGCCGTGGGCGGAAAGTTAGTTCGTTTCAGCCAAATGACGTCCACTGCTGGACAAAGGCCTCCCCCAAGGTTTTCCACAATGAACGGTCCTGCGCTGCCCGCATCCAGGCTCTTCCCGCGACCTTTACCAGATCGTCGGTCCACCTAGTAGGAGGCCTGCCCACGCTACGTTTTCCAGCCCGTGGTCGCCACTCGAGAACTTTCCTGCCCCAACGGCCATCGTCTCTACGAGCTATGTGCCCCGCCCACTGCCACTTGATTTTAGCAATTCTGCGAGCTATGTCGGTTACTTTGGTTCTCCTACGGATCTCCTCATTTCTGATTCGATCACGCAGGGAAACTCCGAGCATAGCCCGCTCCATCGCCCTTTGGGTGACCTTGAGCCTTCTTATGAGGCCCATAGTAAGCGACCACGTTTCGGATCCATATGTCAACACTGGCAACACACACTGCTCGAAGACTTTCGTCTTGAGACACTGCGGTATTTCGGACATGAGTATATGGCGAAGCTTCCCGAACGCTGCCCATCCGAGTTGGATTCGACGATTGACCTCTTTCTCGAAGTTGGACCTACCTAACTGGACTGTTTGTCCCAGGTATACATAATTGTCGACAACTTCGAGTGTAGAGTCTCCAACCTTCAGAGGAGTGGGTGCAACACGGAGACCATCAAAGTAATACACTAGGCGCAGACCATCGATTTTTCGTCGGCCGATAGTTTAGTCGGGTAGTTGATCAGTATTGGCATGTATTGAAGTGTGCACATTACACCGATTTGATTTGGCCGTTTCTTCATACAATTTAAAATCGGGAACAACTATCGGCCAACTAAAAATCGGTGGTATGCGCCTAGTGTATTACTTTTTGATAGATAATTTAAATGTATGCCAATTTGTTTGGTGCTTTTAATAAGTGAAATACAAACAATACGGCGCAGGACCGGTCTTTGTGGAAATCCTTGGGGGAGGCCTTTGTCCAGCAGTGGACATCTTTCGGCTGAAACGAAACAATGAGTTTCGTTCTGTCCAAACCTAATAAAAAAAAATGAAATATTTGTATCATCTGGTATCTATCTAATTTCAAGTTTTCTTATTTCAATTCCCTCCACAAAATTTATCACCAGCGCCGTAAAAATAAAAAATCTAATGAATGGAAACGTAAAGTGAGTAATATTACCCGCATCTAAGTGTGTTTAATCTATAACAAGCTAAAATAAACTCTCAGGTTAAACGGTAGAGTTGGTTTTGGATTAGAGACTGGGAGTCCATTAGCGTTAGGTCACGTCTGCACTGCTGGAATTTGAGCTCCTGATGTAAGATACTGAATTTATATTGAAATTGAACTCATAAACTTTGCAATATACATATACGAGTACATAAAGCGCACAGGTGAGAGTGGAAACTATAATTATATGCAGAAGAGTCTGTAGTGTGTTTGTGTGATGTTTGCAAGGCGCAAAGCAGTATTTCATTTAACCCATTAACGCCCGCCGTACAATAAATAGTACACAACTTTAAGTAACGATAAATCTGGTTTAGTGGGTATTTTTACTCTGGAAATAATTACAATCGGTACACAAAGGTCTATGCATTATATCCTGAGATGAAACAGACCATAATTATACAATCTTAAGGGGGTATTTTGCGATTTCGTTTCAGTGATTTTTTCGTGTCTTCTAGTGGGTACTTGATAATTTTTTATGCAAGGTTTAAGTTACACAAAATACCAAATAAGTTGTTTGTGTATTAGCTAACAACATATCCTAATAAAAAATACATAGAAAAGTTCATTTCATGGAAAGTTTTTCATGCTATAACTCCCAAAGTGATGCTGTACTAACTTTAGTACAATGGGCGCTTGACACGTTACGTAAAATAGTACAGTAACGACATTATTATTAGAGTGTTTACCTATTACTTCATAGTTTTTATATGTAATCATTGTTTTCTTTTTCCAATGACATGGCTCTTTATTTATGGGGTTACAGACAACAAAAAGAAACATTTTGTTTTCCCAATTATGACCTGTTTTTCGACCTAAAGAGACTTAGTTACATAGTTTTTGGAACCACACGTGAAAACAGAACCAAACGGTATCCTTTGATTACTTATAAAGATTTTCACAAAAAGCATAGAGACTTATTCGACAAGCCAAACATAATTTTATTAGTATTGATTGAAAGGATAATAATGTGGTTACTATTGGAACAAATTTTGATGCTTTAGAACCATTGGGAAAGGTCATTATCGGGGTCTTTTGATAAAAAACAGTAAAGTTAGGCACCACAGGGTGTCCAGCTACTGTATAATAAGAAGATCAGTGGGTTAGATCAGATGGCTAGTCTATAGAACTTTACAAAATTGAGGTAAAAGGAAAAAAACCGGTGGATGGGTCTTGTTCGCTTATGTGGTGGACATGACAATTTCAAATGCATGCAGACTGCACTGCATAGTAAACCCTTATAGTCGCTTAGATCAGCTAGCATTCCGAAAATATATAGTACGCACATATTTGACCTATAAAAGATAAATAAAAGTAGGTAGTCTTGCTCTAGTTGATGGAGAAAAAATATGAAATAATGGTTATAATCAAAATAAACTAGCAAAGAAGCTGATTTGACAGCTTAAAATTACTGTGCGTTTCAATAGAGTCAAAACAGCTTATAGCAAGTGCCTGAAAATACTGTGCCAGGATGGAGAAAGCTTTGCTCAATATGACTCATAAGCGCCCATTGTACTAAACTTAGTACACCCCTGAAAATCTAACTTCTGATTTTGTTTTTGGTTTTCTTTCTGTTTAGTATTATTTCTGAAGCATTTTTATAAAGAAAATAAACATTGGCTATGTGAAATTGACCGTAGTTTTCATTTGGGCGTTAATGGGTTAAAAAAAAGTATTTATATACTTTTTTAAATAATATGCATATTAATTGCATACTAAGGGGCCACATGGCGCTGTGTTAAATTGTCCAAAAAAAAATATATTTTCATGTTTGGCTATAAGACTTTCGCCTTTCATTTGCCTCTCATGTCCCAGGCTTAAAATATTTTTTAAAATTCTAGTGAAATTAACCTTCAATCTAAAATTCGCTTCGTAGAGTATAAGTTTTAAGCTGTGTGGTTTAGCTAGTCTGGCAGGAAAAAATTAACATTAAAAGTGTCTGTTCCGTTAATTGATATATTTTTACCTATACTACACCTCATCAACAAAAATCTGTGGCCAATAAAGAGTTAACTATAGGTACAAAAAATAGTTAATGACGAAATTTATTAACGTTTAGGTAGCACAAAGACATAGTAGTAGAATTCAATAATGGCTTACGTGAAGCAACAAATCGAAAGCACAGCTGTGTGATTGGTTCGTGTGCGTCCACGCGAACTGTGAGACCTCATAGTAATGTTTGTGAATACGGGCGTAAATCTGCAAGGGTCACGTTAACCCATGAAGGTCTGATCGAGTCACGTCACAAGATAATGGCAACTCATAAAGTCTACGCCAGTCGTACAGTGTACTATAGAAAGGACATCAGTTTTCCATTAGTGTACTTTGAGAAGGACATTAGTTTTATTGTTAAATAGGACCTATTACAACCGCTTAAGATGCCACAATTTTTAGGCTTGATGTGTATTCTCGCCAAACACAACACACGTAGGTTTCAAACATAAAGTTAATTATTGCAATCCCAAAGTAATAACTTCTCCATCACCATTCCGTAGGATAGTCGGATGAAAGGTATTGCTAAGAAAAAAAATCAGACATGTACCTTCGCACCATAGTGACAAAAAAAGTGTATAAGCGCAAAAATTTTAACAATCATAACTTGAAAACTATCAAAAATCGCGGAACATACAAGGGGGTGATTCGGCTATCCGAATTGCATCAATGGCTATCCATTGATGCTCTACCTCTGGGCTTCAGCTTGACACTACTTTTTAGGACACCCTATATAAAGTCATAGTTATACCATCTTGATGTCATCAATCTATTTAACCTCTTTCCTCTTTTGTTACCAATCACGGAATTGAATGAATGAATACATCGTCCACTTGTTTTAACTAAAGGACGTCCACTTCTGGACAAAGGCCTCCCCCAACGACCGGTCCTACGCTGTCCGTATCCCGGTACTTCCCTTACCTTCACTAGATCGTCGGTCCACCTCAATGATTTTGCGTCAAATTATGGTCAACTAACTGCTATGTGCTTAGGTTTTTTGTTATATTTTTGGGCTCTGTCCATTACTTTGGTGATTTTGCCTAATGACCTTCTGATCTTATCGCTGTGAGCCCAAATCGCTCAAAGTCAACTATAAATCATCATCATCATTTCAGCCACAGTCCACTGCTGAACATAAGCCTCCCCCAATGATTTCCATATCGCGCGATTGGTAAGATTGTAAATAATTATGAATGTTTTAAAGGATGGATGTTTGTTTGTTACTCTTAAACATTTATTTTTGAGTATTTTCGGAGGGCCTTATATGACATCTGATATAGAGATATTTAGTTTGAGACCCAGATAAAAACATTAGTTAGTTTTTCTACTTTTAAATATAAAATAAAAACGCTCTGTGTGTGTATCCAAGTGGCCACAGTTTCAGCTATCCATTTCCGGTCATGTCATCTCGTTCTATTGCAAAGAATGACCATTTGATTTGAGCGATAGAAAAAACGGAAACAGGTAGCTGGAACTTGCTGGAAGTGTGGGCGATAGTACATAGATAATTATGTGTGAATAAATTGTTATTATGTTGGTACTGTATCGGCCAAATCTCTGTAAGACCATGTACCTGAAATTACGCAAAAAAAAAGATTAGATTTATTTTATTTGTGACATACTGAAAACTCGGGAAAAGCCGCAGGAAAAAGTTAGCGAAATAAAAAAGAAATCACGTCACAAAACTTGTCCCAAACTCTCAAACGACATTAATCCAAGGATAGAACATCTTAAATATTAAAGTGGCTATAACTGTGTATGGACATCACATTAAGTTCAACACAGGCGTCTTATCTCATTGAAATAGAGGCTATTTTTCAATAAAAATGTAAAGCTTGAAATGCTGTTGACTCTACTTAAGATTTATCCGAGCGAAAGATCACGTGACCGTTTTTATCCGAACCTATAATGCGATATCGTTGTATCGTAAAGTTTTCTAATATCGCGTAATGTTTCTTTTGCCTTTTCGTATGTTAGGAAAGTGTTTTGTTAGAATATAATTTGAAATCTTTTCACTAAAAGGTTGAGCTATTTAATGTATTAAAATACATAAGCTGAGTTGCACCATTTTACTTTAACTTTGACAAACGTCAAAAATCTGTCAAACTCCACACAAAAAGCACCGGTTATAGTTATTGTTACGGTTAAATAAGGTGGTGCAACTCAGCCTTAGTGTAATATTTTATTTTTGATTCAACTTAGATTAAATATTTATCTGCAAGATAAAATGGCCGACAAAACTTTTACTAGAAGTTAAGCTTCAAATATAAATTCAAGCCTTTTAAAACATCTGTGTTAAAAACAAGTTTCAAAGCTTTCGAATTGAAATCAAACTTGACAAGATGAAAATGGAAATTTCCGACATTTATTGAAGTTCACATCAACCTTCTCCCATATCGTTTTGTCATTTAGTTTAAAACCTTTAATCATTGCAATAAAGATCAAATTACCCACATGTCATGATGTTAAAGATAAAGTTTTTTAATATCGCCTCGGGTATTCGCAGTGTTTTGTTTGTTTATATGGTACCCGACAGAGAGCTTGTAGCTATACTTTTCCTTTGGGTTTGCGTGGGTGTGTAAATTAGACGATTGTTTTTGCGAGTATACCTACTACCTATGGAAAATGATGATGATGATTAAATACCAATTTTGGAAGACAGTTTTTTCAACAGGGATTCGTTTCACAACTTATTTAAAAAAAAAACTACTAACTTCTAAGCGCTTTACCTATTTATAAAAGTTAAATAGAAAGTAATGTCAGAGTAAATACAAATGAGTAGGTCGGTTTGCATGTGAGACACACTGACAAAATTCAGCGTACCTCACCGCTAATCCACGCTAAATTTTGTCAGTGTGTGCGTGCGCGCCGCATACGTATTGGCGCGCGCTTACATACAAACCGCGCTCGGTGCGTTTCTATGAAGATGACCTACTCATTTGTATTTACTCTGGTAATGTAGCTTAGACTAGAGAGCTAAGCATTTTGAATACATACTTTCTTACGTAATATCTGAGAAAAGTAAATGCTGTCATAAAACAAGAATCCTCAGATAGTAGGTACACGTTTTGAATTTAAAGTAACGAAATTTTGTAGGTATAAGTAATTCTTTTACCTCTGTAACAAAAAAACCATATTAAAATTTGATATTATGACAATTTTATAGTTGGAGTTTAATATTCTTCAAGGTTTTCAATTCATCTTATACGGAACCTTTCGTGTGCCAATCCTACTCGCACTTGTCCAGTTTTTAATAATTCCTTTTTATTTTTTCCAGGTAATTCCCAACATGAACAAAGGCATTCTTCAAGTTGCGCCAGTTAAGTGAGCTAGCTTAGAACTAAGGCTGAGTTGCACCACCTAACTGTAACCGTAACTATAACGATAACCGTTTTTTTATCCACAACGAGGAAGCTCTTGGCCTGTATCTCACCTGATGGACGATCAGGCCGAAGGTGGAAGCGAGCTTCACCCGGAATCCTCAACCACGGAGGAACTGGCTATCTTACCTCTAACTGCCGGAACACAACAATGCTGTTAACATTGTTGTTATGGCAACAGCCTTAGGTAAGATGGTGGTAGCTAGCCAGGCGGGCTTAGAACAAGCCCTACCACCAACCAAACCGAACATAAAAATCTGCCCCCACTGGGAATCGAACCCGGGTCCTCTGCGTCTGAAGCAGGTGGTCTTACCACTAAACCACAGAGGCGGTTAAGAGGCCGTTGCTTTTTGTATGGAGTTTGTCAGATTTTTGACGTTTGTTAAAGTTAGTGTAAGATTGTGTAACCCAGCCTAAGTCTCTAAACTACAACTTGCATCTTTTATAGCCGTAATTATAACACTTGGGATGTTTCCCGCAACTTTAATAAGTGGGTCACTGCTTAGTTATCAGTATTATACAAAGCGATTATTACTTAACTTGGTGGTTTTACTGCTCTAAAATGTATTCTTTAAGAATTATATTATTAGAAGTCTAACGCTTAACTAGAGGAAGGCGCTGGATGCAGGCCGCTACCAACCGTACGATGTGGAAGTCATTGTGGGAGGCCTACGTTCAGCAGTGGACGTCATATGGCTGAAATGATGATGATGATGATGAACGCGTAACTCAGTCAGTAGCTGAGGTATGGGAGCGCACAGGAGGGTGTTTTGTCACGTCAAACGTCAGCGAGATTTCAAATGTGAGCATACAAATCTGAACTGCACCTAGGGTTGCCAGATGGAAACTTACCAAATCCGAAACAATTCTACTAGGACAACGGTGTCGGGTCTTGGCCATAGTAAAAATGTCTTGGTTTCTATTATTTTCAAATGATTCTATTTATACCTATTTTAAAAGAAAAATAGCCATTTATTTTCAAATACCTACATACTTTTATTAAATAAGTAAGTAATGTACGTCAGTAGGACTCACAGGCAGGCCAGCCGTGTCATTTGTTATTACTTATTAGTTTATTTTGACACAAAACTAGTAGGTTTTCGGAAATCCGGGACAGTAAGGTCTAATTACTGGACACGGGACAAGACGCAAAATTTCGGGACAATCCCGGATTTCCCGGCCATCTGGCAACCCTAACTGCACCTGAAGTCTCGCTGAGGAGGTAGAAGTATAAAAAAAATTGACATTCTATTGACATTCTATTGACACCTGAGCATCGAGCATCTTAAATATGCAGGTGTGCATTTACAGAGGGTTTTGTGTATGTTTTTTAACCTATGTATGAAACATTGTTATTTGCCAGATGATTTAATGTATACGATTGTTGTACCAATAGTAAAAAATAAAACTGGTGATGTATCCGATCTGTCTAACTACAGGCCTATTTCGTTAGCTACAATTATAGCCAAGGTACTGGACAGTCTGCTTAATAAACAATTGAATCGGCACCTTGACCTACACGATGCTCAGTTTGGGTTCAGGCCACGTTTGTCAACGGAAAGCGCTATTCTTTGTCTTAAGCAGACCGTCCAGTACTATACGGACAGAAAAACACCCGTTTACGCCTGCTATTTGGACCTATCAAAGGCGTTCGACCTAGTCTCATATAACATACTATGGGAAAAGCTAAGCAACGAAACAAACATACCGCCTGAGATCGTGTCAATGTTTGGGTATTGGTACAACAATCAAAAGAACAGTGTTAAGTGGGCGGGGGCTTTCTCGGACGTGTACACGTTGGAGTGCGGGGTGAGGCAGGGGGGGTTGAGCTCGCCAAGCCTCTTCAACTTGTACATGAACCGACTGATCGAGGGGCTCAGCAGCACCAAGGTCGGGTGTCATATCGACGGCGTTTGTATTAATAATATTAGTTATACAATACAAACGCAATTGAAAGGGGAACTCAAATTTCTAGATTTTAATAGCGCACCTATAGGTTATTTACATCAAATTANTATGCATAAAAAAGAAAAATAAATAAATAGACTATTAGAGTGTTGTCTTACAGTGAATGAGATATAAATCTTGGTTACACAGGAGATGTAACTGTGAGAATGTGGGTTGGAAAATATCAAAAGGGGAATAAGAACTAAACTCACTTTTCTTCCAGCAATATCAGTCAGATACCCAGCCACCAGAGCGGACACCAAATTGAGGCCAGTCAAGATGGCAGTGCACCAGATTGGAGACAGTACATCAGCCGGTACAGCCTCGCTGAACAGCGGTATGGAATACGACTGGATTACTGACATCCCCTGGAAGATGCCAGCAGCCATCGCTGTCATGACGAGGAACAGCCCTCGTTGCGTGGATTTTGAGTTTTCTGAAAGATGACGAAACGATATTGAATGGCAATATTGGTCAGTGAACGATACATAATACAAGAGCTTCCTCGATGTAGATAAAAAAAATCCGAATTTTAACAACATTCGCTAGAATGTTTCCAGTAATCTGGCAGTGGACAGCAGTGACTTTTCTGAAGCTGGTCTCGTCTATGTATTAGTATTTCTATGTTATGATGAAGTCCTTCACTATAGTAGAGGAGGCTCATAGTCCAGCAGTGGACTGTAAAGGGCTATTGATGATGATGATTATGATGAAGATAAATTAGTATTCATTCAAAAAACTTGCTCTTATTCCATTAAGAGTACCAAGTTAAATTGAAAAAAATTTGGATAAAAAGTACTCGTAGGTACATCGGATCTTCTTTAAGCAAAACAAATGGTAAAATCTAAACTTTTCGAGTTTGACCAGTTGACTATTAGGTATAAACTTACTGAAAAACTGCCATTTGGAGAGCTTTTCTTCTGGCTTCTTTCCAAACTCGGCCGTCAACTTTTCTTCTTCAGGTATATTTTCTGCAACAATGCAATAACCAAATTGCGATAATATAAGATTTATGAAATAACTCTCAAAAAAATTCTTCTCTTTGCATTGTTTCCAATATTGTCGTTGTAACAAAAAGTATTGAATTTGGGTTATCTCTCAGACCATAATGATGTTTTGTTTTCTATAACCCTTTTTTTTTCGACGAAACATGCATTGAATTCCATACCTACCTCTCTTCTTCTTATACTGCGGGGACACGAGGTTATGTGGGGCTCACCAAGTCAGAAGGACAAGGCATATCCACTAAAAAGACCCCGGTGCTCCGTCATTCGCCTTAAGTGGGAAGGAATTGTGAGATTCCGGACAAAGCCTTCACTACCACAGTCCCCCCCGGGTCAACCCCATTTTGAAGTATTATTTAATAAGTCAATTTAGCATTAATAACTATCTTGAACAATAAAGTTAAATATCTTGAACAATAAAGTTAAAAAAATACGCAAATAAATATGTTATCTTGTTTATTTGATTCACGGTGCTACATTGGCCAAGACAAACCCATGCAGCTATGGCAGAACATCTGAAAACTTTTCAGATTTTTTTATTTTATTTACTTATTTATGAATAGAACGGTAGTACCAATTACACTACTGATTACAGGTACTGATGTAGTTGCTACCGTGATCTCATGATCATAAAAATAAATTCTAATGCATACAACTGAGCATGGTTTATCAACGTGACGTAGAGTTGCTGATAAATTGATACTGCCACGATGCAGGTCAGATTATTTAACAGCACGTGCGTGCGCCATTGATGCACGCACTGCGGCAATAATTAAAGTGGGACTGCATACATGCAATCATGACTTTAACACTGCAGTACACGCGCCCCTTTTTTTACACCAATACACGCGCGGCCTACTCTGGTAAGCCAATTTAAAATCACTGTAAATCAGTTTGTAAACAATTTATGAGTAAAATTACCATGTAAATGATAAAAGTGTTTATTATAGTTCTTTTATAATCAAAGTTTCTTTGTATAACTATTTGGGATAAAACATTATAAACAGATTAAAACGTTGTAAATTTTTTGGACCAAAATTGCACTCTGAGATCCATGCTAGCAAAAAAAAAATTACTGAAAAAATATAATTTGTTTTTTATCTGTTATAGTATTCAAGACTTTCTACTGCCTGGTACATGGGGTAAATCCATTTTTTGCAAGTCTTCCATAATTTTTTTCGTGAGTGACTTCGGGCTTTTGAGTAGACTCGCAGTTTTGACGGCCAATTTTAGAAAAGTGCGTAGACGCCTAGCGACCCAAGCTTTACTGGCTTATTGACAATTTAGTCAACGAGGCTTTCCTGGAATGCCAGCTCTCTGGCGCAAGTTCTTAAAAAGTTATAGCATAAAATGTTACCCTGGTCTACTCTAGTAGGCCACGCGTGTACTCTAGTGTTAATTATAAAAGGCAACTGCATTATCAATAGTAAGGTATATTTTTAGCTCTGTTCAGGAGGCGCCATCGTAGAGTAAGGTCTTTTTACTCGCCAGTAATTTAAAAAAAATGGCCAAGTGCGTGTCGTGTCACGCGCAGTGTAGGGTTCCGTATTTATTTTGTCCGTCGTTCATCTAAAGTCACTTTTCATATTTTCTTCTAAAGATTTTTTTATAATACGTGACTCAATTGACTATTACTCTTAAACTAAGTAATGTATCTTAACCGTTATAGTTTTTCTTGAAAGTTCATGAAAAGCAGTATTATTACGAATATTTCCATTTACAACAAAAATAAGTATTTAACCTGATGTTACTACCTGTAACATACCTACTTGTATAAGACCCATAAGACAATATTTGAACTCAGGATCATACGGTTATGGTGCGTACTTCTAAACACTAATTTACAAAGCTGTCAAAAAGTGACCTTACCTTCAATCTGAGGAGCTAACGCCTGTTTCGCTTTTTCAATTTCTTGTACAACTATCTTAGAATCTGGTTTTGAGTTTCTATAAAAAGCCATCGCTTTAGCCGCTTCCTGAAAACCATGGTTTTAATGAGAATCTTAAAGTGTTTAAAAAGCACGTCGCATCTTAAAGCTCGCAAAGCAAAAAATCTTTGAATGATAATCGACTGAGTTTGTTCCGGCGTTTCTTCTCAGCACTTGCCATATGTTTGTCTCGAAGCGCTGGTAGGGCCCAAAAGATAAGGAGACATGTAAAGTGCCCCATAAGGGCTGCCTTTACTTTTTTATTATTCACTATATTTTGACATAGATAAGTACCACTTGTGGTCTAAACTGAATAAATATTTTTGATTCTGATTTTTTTTTATCGGATTTGCGAACCGAAGCCGAGCGGATGAGGCATGTGTCGATTTCTGATTGGTGTTTTCCGCTTTGGTGGAAACCGGACCTAATGCAACAACATTACCTCTTTATAGTATTTACGAGTAAGTAACCAAAATATTTTCAAAATATTGTCGCCAAATACTACAAAAATTTCCCTCGTTTACAATGACAACGCTGCAGATGTCTAGTCTGGATGCATACCGCTACCTACCGGGTGGTAGAAATCATTGGGGGAGGTTCAGCAGTGGACGTCCTATGGCTAAAATGACGATGATGACAATAACAATGACAGTAAAAAATCATCAACTTACATCATCTAGTCCTCTCTTCAACAGCATTGTCGGCGATTCTTTCAAAACGCTCAACAACGCTACCCCTATCGTAGAAGCTGTCAGCCCAATATACGTAATTGTTTTGTAGCTCATGAACTCCGAAAGGACAATCGAAATAAGTATTCCTAATATCATGAAGATCAAAGTCCCAGAGGCTAAGGTGCCTCTGATTGAGTCTTGACTGAATTCACAGATGTATGCTGGAATAATGACGAACATGCCTCCACCCATGCCTACTATAAACGTTGATGCTAGGAGCACTTCAACTTTATTGGAGAAGACGAACAACGACCAGCTTATCTGAAAGAAATCAATCAGTGTATTAAACAAGTGGTGCATCAAACAATCAAATTATTTAAAACACGTGAATACTCTTTGGTAATTTATCAAATGAAACGTATGTAATAGAAAGACAGAAAGAAAAGAAAGAAAGATACATTTTTATTACAAAGGTCATCACATAAATACAGGCAATTACATAGACATGACAGTGGCACATAATAATGGAAGAAGAAAAAAAAATAAAAACAATAGTAAACTGAGCAGTGCCAACCATTCACCAACAAGATGCCCACTGCAACGGGACCCCACTCAGCATAATAATATGCCGTGGCCCACGGTGACGAAGGCACTGAGCTGTATATAGTTGATCTCAAAATTGGTTTTACTTTGTAAACTGTAACCACCGTTGTATAAAGTCCTTACACAGTATTTAAATCACTACGATTACGATTACTCGTGCTTAAAGTGTTGTATTTGCTATAGGACGCGAGATCATTTTTAGTCGCCTTCATTGGCCTACAATCTACATCATTTAAAGAGTGAATGTATTCGTTTAACGTTAGTATTGAACCCCATAATCAATAAATCATCAGTCTCCTTTACAATTAAAGAGGCAAGTTTAAGCAAGAAGGAGCTGGATGCAGGCCGCTACCCACCACTCAATCTGGAAATCAGTTTTTTTTATGTGACAGGAGGCAAACGAGCAGACGGATCACCTGATGGTAAGTGATTACCGTCGCCCGTAGACACCCGCAGTCCCAGGGGCGTTACAGGTGCGTTGCCGGCCTTTAAGGTGAAGATACGCTCTCTTCTTGAAAGCTTGCAGGTTGTATCCGTCCGGAAACACCGCAGACGACAGTCCATTCTACAGTTTGGTTGTACGGGGAAGGAAGTTTCTAGAGAAACGTACTGTTGTGGACTGCCAACCATCTAAGTGATGGGGATGGAAGTGCTGTCGGGTAGATCGGTGGTGAACAGTGGCGGCAGGAATAAGTCCGGACAATTCTTCGGAGCACTCCCCGTGATACATACGATAGAAGATGCACAGTGAGGATACATCAGTGGGGGTAGCCTATGTATTCTGTGGCTGAAAAATGATGATGATGATTTACAACGACTTATTATTTAAACTGTCTACTCACCAGTGGCATAAACACACAGACGATCATACTCCTCTTTCGCCCTAAATAGTCGACTAGGTACCCTGCCAGTGGCGTGCCTATTATTGCGCCAATATTTGCCAAACTTATGTACAAAGACCCTTCTGTTGACGTCATCTGCCGATCCAAGATCGTGTCTTGGGATGTGAACAACATCATTGTGAGAACTGGTATGGAATTTGCTGCACCATACACTAAGCAGTTGAAGTCCACTGAAAACAAAAATGACAATTATTTAGTTTTTTTTTCTGGCGAAGAGTTGCCTCTCGATCTAAATATTTTTAAAATAAATTGAAAAAATTAAACTGCCTAAGGTGGGAATCGAACCCACGACCTTTCGCTGGCCGGGTGACTGCTCTTCCATCTGAGCTAAGATGGAATTACACTGGATGAACCCGTCGAAATTTTCAAGTGTAATACGCTGACGGCCAGCATTTGTTTCATCAATGTTGGGTCTTAACCTTAACATCCAACAGAAATATTGTTGTGGGTTCGATTCCCATATTAGGCAGTTCGATTTTTTCAAGTAATTTTCAAAATTTTGATAATTATATAATTATGCTGCTGACCCCGTCGATTGCAGCTATGCGTAAACTGCTTAAGATATGCGAGGAGTATGCGATGGCACATGGACTCAAATATAATGTGTCGAAGAGTGAGTTCATGATCTTCAAATCGCGGACTAAAACATACTCATCAGTTCCGCACTTAACACTTTGTGGTATGCCTCTGAAACGGGTTAACTCATTTAAATACCTTGGTCACTGGGTTACAGATGACTTAAAGGATAATGTAGACATAGAAAGGGAGCGCAGGGCGCTGTCAGTGCGTTGTAATATGTTGGCACGTAGGTTTGCGCGTTGTAAGGATGAAGTAAAAATCACGCTTTTTAAAGCTTACTGCCAGTCTCTTTACACGTGCAGCCTATGGGTCAGCTTTACCCAGCGCGCTTACGGCGCACTGCGTGTGCAGTACAACAATGCGTTCAGGGTGCTACTTGGCCTGCCGCGGTTCTGCAGCGCGTCAACCATGTTTGCGGAAGCGCACACCGACGGCTTCCACGCGATAATTCGGAAGCGGAGCGCATCGCTCCTAGAGCGTCTCCGCGGCAGTACAAATGGCATCCTGAGGGCATTGGCTGACAGGTGGGACTCGCCGCTGCTGGGGCGCTGGCTTAGCTTGCACGTCTCCAGTGCTATGTAAGCGGCTTCATATTTCATTATTTGTATCTTACTAACATAGGCTAAGTGAAAATTGTTACTAACACGATTATGGACCCCGGTCTGACAATAAATTTTTTCAATTTCAATCAATAATCACTCTGTCTATTAAAAAAATCGCATCGAAATCCGTTGCGTAGTTTTATAACTATCTAAGCATACATAGAGACAGACAGACAGGGAAGCGACATTGTTTTTTAATATGTAGTAATTATACTGCTGCGATTACTGCTCATTGCTCTCGCTAGTGGGTATGGAACGCTGAGCAGTGCTCGCAGTGCTATAACGGAACATACCCTAATTTACATTGTTTGACAGCCCATTAACTTAAAACGTGGGGTATATTTAAATGCTTTTACCAATGAAGATCCTTGACCCGTATACTTGACTTATTTCCATAATAATTAGAAGTCCTTGTCGACTCGACAACTGGCTGAAAAATGCTTCGCGTACGAATTAGCGGACAGTTGAAATTATACGTTGGACTGTAATAAATATGATTTCCCCACACACTAATGACCACCTGTGAGAAACTAGATTCAATCTCACGCATATTTTATTGTCCTATGAAGTGCCTAAACATTAAAATACAATCAAAAGTCTAGCTGCTATATGCTTGAAATGTTAGTCCTATAATGCACTTAACGCCCGTATTCACAAACGACCCTTGCTTAAGTGAAGCAGCAAATCGAACGCACAGCATTGTATAGAGCTCTGTGATTGGTTCGTGTGACACCCTGTGCGTCCGCGCACACTGTGAGACCTCATAGTAATGTTTGTGAATACGGGCGTAAGTGCGGATAAGTGAGTCTGCAACACTTAAGTCGCTCAACGAGACTTGAGGCCATTAAAACAAGCAAAGATTTTATCTGTACACGCTGTCTGCGCTGACGTCTTGCGTATTCAAACTGACAAGTGCTTTCTGTCTCGCTTGCAGACATATAACAAGAGCGAGGTAGGTATGTGTTCGATGACGTTATAGGCTCTTAAAAACTTTCCGAGCCAACAATCGTCAAAAAAATTGGCGAAAATGACGTCATAGGCTCCACGCGTCATCACACCATAATCATAGTAGAATCAAACCTACAGGTATAGTCCGCGCCAATATAATATCGCAAAGTAAATAGTAAACCTTATTTTTCTGCGGTTGCCGGCTCCAATAATGCGGCAAGTCATTTAATTAATGTTAACGTAGGTATTAATTACGAGCACTCGAAGTAATGGACGTTTATGTATTATGTATGTATGTTATTCTTGTGTATCTGTTTTTTATTCGTAGTCAAAAAATAAGCTAAGCTTAGTTCGTCAAGAAATGGATGATGGACGTAACATTTTTATTGACCGTTTCGTTACATAATTTCTAGATTACATTAGCGAAGACAGTATTTAGAGAGTTAATTTAATAACTGTATGTTAAATGCATTCTAAAAATATATCACAATATATCACGAACGAATCACACCGAGCGTATTAACTAAGGTCAATAGCGTTCAAATCGCAAACGGTCACGCAATAATTACATAACAATATACACGGCAATAACATCAGGATGCGATGATGCTACAACCGTTTGCAATTTGTACAAACGTCACAACAATTAGATCTAATTAACCGATTAGATGTTAATTGCCTGCAATTTACAAAAGTAAATAACGTCCGTATTCGCTGACGATGCTTGTATAATTAATTGGAGCAGAAAATCGAACGCACAGCGTTGAATAGAGCTCTGTGATTGGTTCATGTGTGTTGTGCGTCCACGCGCACTGTGAGAACTCATAGTAATGTTTGTGAATACGGGCGACGTTAGTTACAGTTTTCCATGGCGCCCAACGAGTTAACAAATTAGGTCAATACCATTCAATACCATTGCGAAAAAAAGCTACTCGTATTTTGATAAAATATTGGAATGGGGAAGTGACAAAATAGAATTATCTTGTAAACTATGACAAGGGCGTCGTTTGTGTATAATTAGACATTGTGCGGTCGTCGGTACACCAAGCTAAACACCTGAACCGTAAATACTTGTAATAGGTGCGATTTTTAAACAAAAAAAAAATAGTTTAGTTTGCGGCTGTACAAATGAGTTCACGTAATTTCTGCGCGACTACAGAAAACATATGTTGAACAAACAATAGGTATATGTATACCACACATTTTACCAGAACATGCCAAGCCATGAAATAATTTAAATACTGTGGGTTGAAACCAACTTCATCTTCTATACTTATAATAAATCTGTAGAGAGGTCAATTCTGTACATGAAATATATTTTCAAAATAACTATCAGGCGGTGATTAGTGATCGATACTGATGCCAAAAATGCAATCAGTAAAATTTTTGTCTGTCTGTCTGTCTGTCTGTCTGTATGTTCCTTATAGAAACAAAAACTACTCGACGGATTTTAACGAAACTTGGTACAATTATTCTTCATACTCCTGGGCAGGTTATAGGATACTTAGGAATTACCACGGGAACGGGAATTAGCGGGAAAATCCTTTTGTATGAAAAATCTAAACCGCTTAAGTTAGACGCTTGAAATTTGGCATGCAGGTACCTTAGTAAACTTAAAGCTTAGTTACAACAGGATATTGCCCATTTATCGAGGAAGGCTTTCGGCTACATAACATCACCATACAGCCAATAGGGGCGGAGCAGTAAAGAAAAGTGTTGCAAAAACGAAATATATTATTCAAACTATTTTCACGCGTACGAAGTCGCGGGCACAGCTAGTAACTTATATGGACAGGGTACACCCACACAGTTGCACTTTAGCTGGACGTAAAAGATGCCTACTAAAACCACTTTAGCATAAACAAGCTAAAAATAATCCAGCAATTTGTTGAATGAATCATTGACAAACAACAACTTTTTACCAGACTACCGAAGTAGGGTTAAAGACAATTTAACAATGTGTTATGCTTGTCTCATAAATTTTGAATGAAGAAAATTACTTTTGCTAATATTATTTCTTATTCAATAGGATTGAATTTGACTTAAGATATTAAATGTCTACAATGATTAGTGGTTATGTGCTCCGATTTAATAGTGTTGTGTTCAATTAATGTTGTATTTAAAAAAAAATTCAAATCAGGTCATAGGTACGTTAACTTATGTACTGTGCAAAATCGATAATGATAAGGCGTACATATTTATTTAGTACCTACTTGAACTGTTAAACTTCTTGCTAATTGCTAATATTCTTTGAAAAAAGCTATGAAAAGTGAGAAGATCATCATCGTCAGGCAATTTAGTCCGCACGACCCTCTGATGCGCAAGCGGAGCTTACCCTTGCCCAGGTGTAAGCTCCGCTTGCGCATCNTTATCATAAATACCTTCGCGAAGTAAACCTTCTGTACGTAGTACTTATTATTATTCTGTGGTATAGCTTTCAATGATGTAGTGTGGTAAACAAAACAGGCCGATTTGTGTACCTGAAAAACCTTTGTACTTAATGAGAAAAATAAATTGGGTGTCCGTCAAAAATCTGGAAAATTGAAAGAAAAATGTAAAATAAAAGGAATGAATAAGATGAAAAGAAAAACGTACTAAAATATTCTAGAAAATTGTGAGCTTTCGCACTTACAAACAAAAACTAGTTAGATATTCGTAATCATACTTTTAATAAATATTGTGAAAAATATTATTGGCAGGTAGGTAATAGACTAGGTCACATGATAGATCTCCATTACTCCATACCTACTTAAACCCTTGTTTTGTCACTATCATTCGCCTAGCACTGGAGGGGAAGTCGAATCTTAAGTCTTAACTTCGAACTCAGTTCTTCTGCTAAATTTCCTTGCGGGTCTAATGACTGTTTAATTTTCCCTCGGGACAAACTTCACCTTCACTGGTTGGGTTTTTATTGGCGGTCAAGCTGTAGATCCTGGCCACACAGGAGTTGTAGCGGTGGGAACGAGAGGTGGGAATAGTCCCGTAATATTAATAAAGAGGTAAAGTTTTTAGGTGGCAATTTCTGGAAGTAGGTAGTTACAACAATATTCCTGAGTGTTATTAGCTAAAACAATAGTACTTAAGTACCTAATATTTTACAGTCACATACTCATTTTATATTGATTAGATGATTGAATGTATGTGAAGTTTATGAAGGGTAGCGATCAGATAAGAGAATGAGTAATAAATTTTGTAATCATATAACAAGTTTATTTTAAAATAATAAACTGAAATAACACAAGGATGTAAGTCATAATACATTTAAGAAAATTCAATGGGAAAGCCGCATCAATATCGAACCAGCCGCATGCGCTGAATTTGGTCACAGATCTGTTTTGGCGCTGGACAATCTTAAATAGATTTTTACCTGGGAAAGAAAAAATATAATATAATATAAGCCTTCCTCGATAAATGGCCTATCCAAAAAGAATTTTTCAAATCGGACCAGACCGTTAGTATAGATGTGCTCCATCAAGGTGATTAGGTTTCAACTTACTTGAACGAACATGTTTGAGCTGCCCTCATGGCACAAAATACTTGTATCTCTTCTAAAGCTATATACATTTTTTTACATTCCAGACTGAGGCCCAATAAAATGGCCATGTTTTTTATCGACCACGCGAAAGTTGTGATTTCCCCGCGGATAGCTTCATATGTGTCTTTCTGTGAAATTGAGAACATTTTTAACGAGTGAATAACAATATAATTATTTGATACAAATTCAGTGATATATTATGTATAGGAATTTTGTTTTCTTTACTTGTATTGTGTGGTGCATAATAAAGTGTTATCTATCTTTAAGTAGTTATTATTCTAGTTTGAAAATTATAAATAACTTGAAAAAAGCCATAATTATTACGTTAAACAATGTTTTTTTTTCGAAAAAAAAAAAACTACTCTTCTCACTTTTTGACTTCTCCGAGTTTCGAGTTTAAAATTTTGAAGATTTACCTAAGCATTTTAAAGTGTTGACTATTAGTCATTTTTTATAGAATTTTGTTTCGAAATATATTATTCTATAACAATTAAGTATTGTGTTTACAATGTAAAACAATTTCAAATACTTCAATCAATGTTTTTACTGAATGTAGACTCTACAACTTGAGAAAATTGTAATTGAATATAATAAAAAAATTACATATTCTTACCTCAGCCTCCAACATCAGTGTATTAGCCATTCCAATGTACAAATTCAAGTAATACAACGTATGTAAAAACGTATCCAAGATATAGATAAGTACCTACAAAAACATAGTACATTACAAAGCTAACCACTTATTAGTGGACATCGTTAGTGAAATACTAAATTTTAGACCCAAAAACGGATTTATAATTTGGGATTTTAATTAGACTGGTTTGAAACAAACAATTTTACCCCGGCTTAAACTGATAACTTCTCTTCACGACTGGTCAGTACGAAACTTTTTTTTCAACCAATATCGATTGATGCCATTAAAAGTTTCTTTCTATGGCTACATACGAGTTGAAGAGGAAGAGTAGACAAAAGCTCGAAAATAAACAATAGCTCGCGAAAGAACTGAAGAGCAAACAAATACTTGAAATAAACGAGGTTGTGGTAACATTAGCGTCTTATCTTTCCCGATAAACTCTTACATAACAATCGACAATGTTTAGGCAAGAAACCTTACATGAAAAAGTAGTATTTGCACAAAGTGTTTCGCTTGATACCGTAAAAGTGCGCTCAAGATGAAAAAGGAAAAAGATTGAACAAACATCCAAAAGGAAACCTTAAAAAAGCAGTTGCGCTGTTATTAAAGATTTTATATCAAGCTACCTTCACTTAAATAAACTCTACAAAGAGAGACTAACATATGAAAACGAATATCTTACCAGTCCTTTGAAACACTTCTTAGTCAATTCAAAAGCTATATTATTTGCAAATACATTGCTATCATATAATTACGTCGTATTTCAGATGGTCTGGATAATTTTAATTTTGAGAACCATGATTCTAAATTAATTCTTACAAACCTCATAGTAGCGTAAGCATTAATGCCGTTAATATCGTTTGATTGTTGAATGTATATAAAAAGTGTTACAGGAACACGTCTCACTATTAAAGACATACAAATCAAAACATTTGCGTGAAAAATCGTCAAGGCAAGACTGATCACCCAGTTGAATAAAGTGATGTATTGGATATCTCTACGCTTGAAATTGCTTAAAATATTTTCCAGGGTGATCATTAAATCAATATTATTAGAAGTGTCGAGCACATTCACTTTGACATTCATACAAGCTATGCTGAGGTTTAAAAGCAAGTCGCTAATGATAGTATATAGGTCACCGTAAGCAAAATTTTCGACACTAAAGAAACGCACGTAAACGTTTATTAAAGACAGTATCATAAAAAATACAGCATTGGAGCAACCGAGTATTTTGCTAGTAACACTGTTGCAAAAAATTAGATTATTTTTAATTCGAAATTTCGGGACAAGAAAAATATTTTGGAGAATATTTAGGGGTCTAAAAATAGACACTAAATCTTCGTTAATGGAATTTGATGCTAAATTATCTCCCAAAATCATTATGCTGCGTTTACTGCGGAGTTGACAAAACGTAGCTAACTACATTTGTTACTTTGTTGATTGTGATAATTTGTAATATGATTGAGTGCTGATAAAAACAAAATAGACCATAACTTGAACACTCATTTTTTGTTGCCTGCCTATGAAATTATAAAATATACAGCAGGCTCCTGAATAATGATTGCATGTATTCATTTCTTTCATTCAATTTAATAAAATATTTTATACCTACGACGTTTTGGTTACAGTAATTTAAATGTAATTTTTAGTAAGTATTGTTAGTTTTCGCGATTTTGCACGTTCAGAATTTAAGTTCGTCAAAATGTAGGTTAGATAAATTATGTATTTCCTAAAAGGTCTACAGGCTCAGTTCGTTTGTTTCAGCCAATCCACGTCCACTGCTGGACAAAGACCTCCCCCAAGAATTTCCACAAGGACCGGTCCTACGCTGCCCGCATACAAGTGCTTCCTGCGATCGTAGATGGACGGACGATCTGGTGAAAGGCTCGGTACTTAAAGCTTAAACTTTACACCAGTAATAGTGATGATGATGATAATAATGATTCCACTGATGAAAATGATGCAGATAGTCTTCCAGACATATTAATAATTATTAATAAAAAGGAACTTTCTTATTTAACCAACTTCTAACAATAACGCAAGTATTAGTCTGGCTCTTTTTAGGGTTCCGTAGTCCTGACAAGGAACCCTTATAGTTTCGTCATGTGTGTCTGTCCGTCCGAGGTTTTGCTTGGAAACTCTTGGCACTAGAGTCCCCCCCCCCCCTCTTAAAACTAAACTGTTAGCTTGAAAAATCTGAAAAAAAAACAGAATAATAGTACTTTTCATGAACTTTCCAGGAAAACTATAAAAGTTACGATAGAACAGTTAGTTTAAGAGTAATAGTCGTTTAAGTCGTGTATTATACAATTTCATCTATATATATAAAAATGAAACCCGTTTCGCGTTGTCACGGCATCACGTGTGAACGGCTGAACCAATTTCGATAATTCTTTTTTTTAAATGTTTGTGGAAGTCCAAGGATGGTTCTTACGGAAAAAAATATTAAGAAAATCTCTACGCTAAGGCGGTACGAAGTTCGCCGGGTCAGCTAGTACCTAATAAAAATTCCTTAGAAGAAAATATTAAAAGTGACTTAAGATGAAGTAATTGCTTGCTTCTGAAATATAGGGTGGAAACGATAAGTGTTCTCACTCGATTATTTCTAAACTATACAAGATATCGAAAAACTGGTTACTGATCCTGAAAGTGCTTTACGAGCTCTATCAAATGGTACTAATGATATGTTACATAATAAACTGGATTTATCCGAAAATTCAATGTTTCCAGCTTCCATACATTTAGAAAAGCCTCAAAATATTAAAAACAAGATATAGTAAAACTATTTACTGATCCTAAAAGTGCTTCACGAGCTCTATTAAACGGTATAATTATAAGGTTACAGAATAAATTGGATCTATTCAAAAATTCAATGTTTCGAACTTCCATACATTTAGTACACTCGGTTCCTGATATTTTTATAGCAAGTAAAGCCTAAAACCAATGTTATCCATAAATAATTTTAAATAAAAATGCAATTTACGTGTTCATTTTAAAAGTTTATTTCTTAATTTAAAAAATACACTAATTATGTGGCTGGCATACATTTAGTACCTATGGAAGCTGGAAACATTGAATTTTCTGATAGTTCCAGTTTATTCAGTAACCTATTATTGATACCGTTTTAAAGAGCTCGTGAAGCACTTTTGGGATCATTAACCAGTTTTTCGATATCTTGTGTAGTATAGAAATAATCGAGTGAGATCACTTATCGTTTCCACCCTGTATATTGTGTTAACACGGACTACTACGGAACCCTGCACTGCGCGTGGCCCGACACGCACTTGGCCAATTTTTTGTCTTGTCTTCGGCAATCTTCAATCATAATATAAATAAATAAGATTATTATATTGACAAAGAACTAATAACTAATAATAAAAAAGACTCTCATAATTTCAGCAATATTGTGTCTGATCTGAAAGGACCCAATGTTGATATAATTGAAATAATTCAGTATTTGTGTTAATAAGATTTCTATGAAATGGTAAACTTAAGAAGTACCTAAATGTCTAGACAATATTTAGAATAATATTAGTAAATTATCCAATATGCCACATCTGAAGCTTTAAATGGAACTTTCGAGTTGGTACCCACTTACATGTATTTAAATACTAGCGACCGCCCGCGACTTCGTGCGCGTGGATCCCGTTTTACCCCCTTCATCTATCTTACGCGGTTTAGATTTTTTCATACAAATGTTTTTTCCCGCTAACTCCCGTCCCCGTGGGAATTTTGCAATATCCTGTTGTAACTATGCTTTAAGTTTACTAAGGTACCTGCATGCCAAATTTCAAGCGTCTATCTTACGCGGTTTAGATTTTTCATACAAATGTTTTTTCCCGCTAACTCCCGTTCCCGCGGGAATTTTGCAATATCCTGTTGTAACTAAGCTTTAAGTTTACTAAGATACCTGCATGCCAAATTTCAAGCGTCTAACTTAAGCGGCTTAGATTTTTCGTACAAAAGGATTTTCCCGCTAATTGCCGTTCCCGCGGAAATTTTGCAATATCCTGTTGTAACTAAGCTTTAAGTTTACTAAGATACCTGCATGCCAAAGGACATTGTCAGAAACCGCCTAAAAAACCGCCCAAAAACATTAACCCATCATAATTATTTTCTATTTTTTTTAATACATTAAGCACCCTTTCATTCTAATGGACACTTAAGCATTGAAAAATTAAATAAATAAGTCTTTTAACGTTTATTCTATAATACTATTACAANGCCAAATTTCAAGCGTCTAACTTAAGCAGTTTAGATGTTTCATACAAAAGGATTTTCCCGCTAATTCCCGTTCCCGTGGGAATTCCTAAGTATCCTTTGACCTGCCTAGGAGTATGAAGAATAATTGTACCAAGTTTTGTTAAAATCCGTCGAGTAGTTTTTGTTTCTATAAGGAACATACAGACAGACAGACAGACAAACATTTTACTGATTGCATTTTTGGCATCAGTATCGATCACTAATCACCCCCTGATAGTTATTTTGAAAATATATTTCATGTACAGAATTGACCTCTCTACAGATTTATTATAAGTATAGATTAGCTAAGCACTATCATCAAGAACTACACTTTGCCCCATTTCATACTCGCAAAAGCAAATAAGTCTTTCTGCATGGAACTGGCCTTATACCAATTATTATGGGGTGATTTAGATTCCACCACGCAAGCACATTAAAGAGGTTGAGAGTGGGTATCCTTCTTTGGTAATTTGTATCGAACTTAACCTATAACAAAGATGAACTAACGGCCAAAATAAAAGGGCATGTAAAGATAAAATATATTTATTATTTAACTAAAGCAAACTGCAACAATACTATGGTATACGTAGCGATCAGTGACAAAAGTTTCCGAGGGGTAGTAGCATCAAAAGTGAACAAGTTACAAGGCGCCATCTTCAAAGTAATTTTGGATAAACGGATGATATTTTTGTGCATTCGCTTTTCTTGTACTGAAAATAAAGAAGAAATTATATTATTGACATTGTGTTCGTTCGTTTCAGCCAAATTACCTCTACTGCTGGACAAAGGCATCCCCCAAGGCTTGATTGATTGACATTGTGACTCAAGGATTTTGTGTGCTGCAGTGTGTTATAGTCATCATGATCAGCTGGTCATTACATCTCCATATCAGGAACATTATTGGTTTTTTTTTTGGGCCTTTATTTGCGCCAACTCGACCAGGTTTGATCTATTGTGGCAGCCCATGTCTTTAGAGTTCACTGCTTAGTCCCGTTGAGTCTATAAATTTCCAGATTCTTTGGAGCGTGATATCTGCTATGTCATCCGGGTGCATGATGTGTCGCCCGAGATGGATACTTCTTTTGCTCATAAGCGGGAAGCATGAGCAAAGAACATGCATGGCCGTTTCTTCTTCTGTATGGCAGAATCTGCACAGAACATGACTCTCTAATTTACCAGAAACAAATGGCCAAGATTGGGAGGTCTGATGTTCGTAATTTCTGCCTTATGCTTCAACCACACCAACGCATGCAGGTCGCCATCGCCGCGCGATCATAGAAAAATTGACATGAGTCGCGCGGACTGTCATGAGTCGCGCGACCTGTCATTGGCCTTTGATCGCGCCGGCGATGGCAATCTGCACGCGTTGGTGTGGTTGAAGCTTTATTTCTTTTAGCTTAATGTGCTATTGTCCGTATTGGCTCTGTGCACGATTACAGCGCCAACTAGCGTCCACAACTTTGTGGGCTCTGTCACATTGACATTTAGGTCGTATATTTGTGAAAAAATATCGAAATGAAAAAATAACAAATATTTTCGACTAATAATTGTTGTGATACCACGATTTGGGTGGAAAAAAGGTTTTGAAATCATTTTGGACATTCAAATCAAATGAGGTAAGTCCAAAAAGTGTGTTTAATTTTGATTGTGTCAGGGTTTGTTTACTTCATTTATAGTTGTAGTTTTACAGTAAAACAATAAGAAAAAGCTACTTTAACGGTTTCATTATATAACAGTAAATATATTGAAATGTTCCTGTATCGCTAGTAATAAATTAAATGTCGTTTTCAGATCGAAATGAGTATTGTTTTGAAGACCGGGTTTGTGAGTGTTACAATATCAAATTCCAACCACAAACCGTATTTAAAGGAAAGCTGTTGGTATTGGCTGGACAAGTCCGAGATGTAGAAGAATTAAGAACAAAACAAGGGCATAGTTCAATAATTCACGCTCTCATCATAAGGCAAACATCTGTGCACAACAACTACTGTGACTCATTTTTGTACTACCACGTTGTATAGTCTAGTTATTTCCAAATTGTAAACGGCTATTAAACCAGCCCTATCAAAATACAGTCCACTCTTTTATTTAAGTTCCCAGTAGGACCCTTTTCATGCGATTAATTAATGATATTAAAATGTAATATGTAGAATCGCTTTGCCATTGACAGATACATCTGATGACAGAGCTTACATTATTTCTACTTTTGACCACCATGAGCGCTGCGATCGATTATGTTACCCCCACCTAGTACTTCGCACCCAGCGAATTTGTCTCACCTGAACACTGCTTGCGTGCCACCTGCATCAAACTATTTACCATCACTTCGTTCAGAACATCATAAAGTCTTTGTAACTGAATGCACAATATTGTGTCCATTATAAAATTCTTCATTATCCATGCAATGGTAGATAAAGAACTGAATATAGCCAATTCCTGGGGGAATGAAAAAGATAATGTAAAACGTCATTCGTTCGTTCGTTCGTTTCAGCCAAATGACGTCCACTGCTGGACAAAGGCCTCCTCCAAGGCTTTCCACAATGCACGGTCCTGCGCTGCCCGCATCCAGGCTCTTCCCGCGACCTTTACGAGATCGTCGGTCCACCTAGTAGGAGGCCTGCCCACGCTACGTCTTCCAGCCCGTGGTCGCCACTCGAGAACTTTTCTGCCCGTGTTGATTTATGGATCCGAAACGTGGACGCTTACTATGGGCCTCATAAGAAGGCTCAAGGTCACCCAAAGGGCGATGGAGCGGGCCATGCTTGGAGTTTCCCTGCGTGATCGAATCAGAAATGAGGAGATCCGCAGGAGAACCAAAGTGACCGACATAGCTCGCAGAATTGCTAAAACCAAGTGGCAGTGGGCGGGGCACATAGCTCGTAGAGACATAGCTCGTAGAAAACGTCATTATTTGGAAAAAAATTCGCACAATAGACTATGTATACTTTCTAAATGCTAAACTTTTAAACAAGAAGAACCGTAGCATATCAGGTTATCAAATGGAGACCACGTTTCGGCAATGAAGAATATGGACCTGCTCATTGAACCGACGACCATCATCGTGCATGAAGAATTTTTCAAAATCAAAAATATTTATTCAATTTAGACCACAAGTGGCCCTTATGAACGTCAAAATATAGTAAGTAAATAAATAATTTTGATCTAGATATACACAAAAAATACTTACGGGGCTCACGACAGTTCGTTTCATAATGGAGATAAGGGCTTGAATGTAATAAATACCGCTAATAAAGGTTGTAACGCAGTGATATAAAACCTAAAATTCAAATAAAATAAATTACATGGTTCGGTAATTTTACAGATATTTCAATATTATTTAATTTTATCAATTTTTACCATCAACTGAAACACTTTTTTTGAAATATTATAAGCCTCTAAGACATGAGCGTAAAGTGCCAGTTTATTATTCCAATGGTAACATTTTTCTTGGTAATTTAACGATGTCGTATTAGCCCTAAAGTGTTTCACGTCACTCAGCCACTGTTTCCATGCAATTCTTAAAGCCGCGATGATTTGGGTAGTATAAATGACATTGTTATCAAATGTAATTAAACTCAACATAAATATAATCATTGGTATCTGTCCTCCGAAGACATACAGGTACGCAAAAGCATTGGTCAAGTAGATGGAAATACAGACGATGACGTAGGCCCAACTGCACTTGATGACAATGTTGCTTTTCACCAACATTTTATACTTATACATGTCTCTAAATTTCAAGACAAGGTTAATATTGTCATCTCTATTAGCGATACATACGTATAGGTTTATTGTTACCCCAATACTGTAGAAAAACAAGTCAAACATTTTGATTATATTTGCCAATGATGCGACTATACCATGTTCGTTTATTTCTAAGCGATTGAATAATAAAACAACAAACACGAGAATACTTGTAATGCATATTATTAAAGATGATAAGCTTTTGTGAGTTATAAAGTTATCGCGAATGGTGTACTTTGTAAAGAGGAAAACAGACTGCAGAAAATTCAATGGTCTGAAGAATTTCTTAGTTTCTTCATCAACAGTATTGAAAAGTAAATATTCACTTTTACCAATATCTAACTTGCGAGACATTGTGTTTTAGTTATTATTGTAACTTTTCTGGCTTCAAAGATAAGTAAAACTAGTCCATATAATTAATTAATATTGTACTTCTAAAAATTGGTCCTGAAATTAATCAAATTATTTATTGTCTTAAGGCCAAGCTATTCAAATTAACGAAATGTAAAAATAGATTGTGCTTTTTATATCAAGAACAAATTACAACAAGAAAAATGACCATTTTAAAAAGGAAATTAGAGTTGAATGTTAGTGATAAAGTCAACGAAGGCCATCGTAGCTCTGGACCAGGGTTGGACTCTACGGGAGACGCAAAATGTGATCTGATTGTAGAAAAAAAAAACAATTTAGACCCCTGTAGGAATCAATAGCTTGGGCTGTTAGCCACGATAGCCGAACGGTGAAGGGGTCGGAGTGGCCGACTCGAGATCCGAGGAACGCGGGTTCGAATCCCACCGCCGCTCGACTATTGTGGTGAGCCCACTCGTAACACAAGCTTATTTAGCTTACCACGAGGCACAGTATGTTATGAGACTGTATAATCGGACATTCTCATTTATTTGATGAACCGTATAGAGCTCAGTTACACAAACATGATAGTAAAACTCCCGTTTGAAAATTCCAATTAGTTTTTGCGGTATAAAAATTCAAAGTTACCTATTTTTTTACTTCAAAATTATGCAAAAATATTCTCACTCGTTAACTAATAACATTTAATTCAGAATTGTTATAATACTTCATAGAGCTCTTAAAACTACACGTAATAAGCGTATTAAGTGCTTCGTAAACGCATTCAGTGTGCTTACCATGAGTTTACGTTAGGTGTGCTCGCTAGCGACTGCGTAAAAAAATGACATTTAAATGTATGACATATTGTGTAGCGCCCCTAGCGGCTACTTTCAAGAAATAAAATCTTCATAGAATTTTTTGACGTATTCGCTAGCGAGCTCACTTAACGTAAACTCATGGTAAGCACACAGTTAATTAGGAAAAATGATTTTAGTGATTTTTGTTTTTATTTTTTTTTCTCAATTATACCTTAATATATGCAAACATTTTTAATTGCAAGATATAGTCTGATATTTAATCAAATTGTATAAAAAAAATCAGCTTTCAATTCCGTGATATATTTGAGGAAAATCAAATTGAAAATATGCGCCATATAGAATTGTAAATTTCCCATCACTTTTTAATAGCAATATTTCTTTTGGATGTTTAAATATCATCAGCTCGATTGTACCAAATTACTGTATTGACATTCGATTTACATAGGTTTCAAATCGATGAGAAAATTATTAAAGGTAGGATAAATTCGACTTCCTAGATTTGTTTACAAACTTTTTTAGTTGGTTACTTACATACAACTAGGGTTTCTGCTCGAGCTTTCTCGAACTCGAGAAAACTCGATAAATTTGTCTTCATTCGAGACGAGAAAATAATTACCGGAACTCGAGAATTCTCGAGTTTCGATTTTGAAGCTCTAATATTCTTGAAAGCCTATTTTCTTAGACAAAAGCAAGTTTTTAATTATTTAATAGGTCAACGTTGCTTTTAGACTGGCCTAGTTTTTCCTTTTATAACTGACTAGCGGCCGCCCGCGACTTCGTACGCGTGGATCCCGTTTTACCCCCTTCATCTATCTATCTTACGCGTTTTAGATTTTTTCATACAATTTTTTTTCCCGCTAACTCCCGTTCCGGTGGGAATTTTGCAATATCCTGTTGTAACTAAGCTTTAAGTTTACTAAGGTACCTGCATGCCAAATTGCAAGCGTCTATATTACGCGGTTTAGATTTTTTCATACAAATGTTTTTTCCCGCTAACTCCCGTTCCCGTGGGAATTTTGCAATATCCTGTTGTAACTAAGCTTTAAGTTTACTAAGATACCTGCATGCCAAATTTCAAGCGTCTATCTTACGTGGTTTAGAGTTTTTCATACAAATGTTTTTTCCAGCTAACTCCCGTTCCCGTGGGAATTTTGCAATATCCTGTTGTAACTAAGCTTTGAGTTTACTAAGGTACCTGCATGCCAAATTTCAAGCGTCTAACTTAAGCGGTTTAGATTTTTCATACAAAAGGATTTTCCCGCTAATTCCCGTTCCCGTGGGCATTCTTAGGTATCCTATAACCTGCCCAGGAGTATGAAGAATAATTGTACCAAGTTTCGTTAAAATCCGTAGAGTAGTTTTTGTTTCTATAAGGAACATACAGACAGACAGACAGACAGACAGACAGACAGACAGACTGACAGACAAAAATTTTACTGATTGCATTTTTGGCATCAGTATCGATTACTGATCACCCCCTGATAGTTATTTTGAAAATATATTTCATGTACAGAATTGACCTCTCTACAGATTTATTATAAGTATAGAAGATTTGATTTGCAAGTAGTGATCTGAATCGAAACTAAGTAATAATGTTCACCAAAGAGTATGATATTTATTATGTATGTTTTTAACTTTGACTGATTTAAAGACTGAAAAATTTGTTAACTAGACAGTTACCCTACCTAACAGACGTTAGGTTAGGTACTCGTGCCTCCTCGTAAAGTTTATTCAAGTCGTTATCTGTAAGAAATTTATTAAAAAGGTTTTTTTGTTCATAAAAAAAACTATTTATCGTAATTTTGCTATTTGGACTTGTGTTCTTTAGAAAACAAGTGATTTAATTGTAGCTCCAGATTTTTATTGTTATTTCCCCTAAAGTACACGAGACTTTATGACTTTTGTTATGATTATTAGTAAATATTAATTATGAAAGAAGATTTTATTTTTTGTTTCTTTCCTTACCAAAATAAGTGGTACTAAATTCTAATATTGATTATCCTGCTTTCGCCTCCGAGATTTATTTTACCATGTAGTACCCCTGTACGACAACCCAATCCGCACACAATATTCAGCGTAGTAGTAGTAAAAAACAAAAGAGCGGGCAACCCCACCCCTACCACGCTGTGGGCTCGGTGTCCTAGCGGTCTCATT